>NC_133203.1:47243865-47281365 GCF_958299795.1 Porites lutea
CCCACTAATTGTCTCTTGAAGGCAAAATCATATAACTTTCATTTTCATAAAAATGATGTCACATGATCTCTTAGTGCAAATGGCCTATTGTATAGGTCACAACAAAATTTTTCTACCACTCAAACTCACAACAGGAACGATATACCACGATCAAATTTCAACTTTAGCACTTTATCACAAAAAAAAGAAAGAAAGCTTAATTAAGTTAATCAACCAATGAACAAGCGACAAATAATCATCATTTCGAGTTGCCAAGGGAAAGACCATTTAATCAGGTATTCACAGGTTCACGCGAAATTAAAACCAAAAACCCTTTACAAAATTTCTTGATTTTTCACGCTAGAACTGTTCTTAATTGAAATCAACTTCTAGATGGAATAAGCAAAGCTCAAGCCCAGAAAAAAGGGAAAAAGACACCTTGACCGCATTTTTAATTTAGACGCGTGGCGATGAAGCGTTCTTTTTCTCTACTCAGTTTACAAAAAAAATATTTACAAAATTAATGATCCGTACTTACATCCCTGTTGAAAGAAGACCAAACTGTGACAACGTTGCACTCCATGAAATTATATGTGTTATGTCCATGAACAACGAGTGAAAACTTTCAAGTGGTTCAAAGGCATCCTTCGACCAAAAACAAAAACCTCTCTGGCCGATGGCAGGCCTGGGATCGGGAGATTGGGTCCAAGGAGAACGCAAGATATAGGAACGCCTGATCGAAATTGCAGTCGTACATTCAAATGCAATGGGTTCTTTTGCGCACTATTGCAACGTTTCTTTTTTCTTGTATTAGAATATGGCACAAGTTGCAATACACCAGGCCAAGAAAGCGTTACGACGTGAACTAAAGAAAAGAATTGCCGGAATGTCTGATGTTGTCAAATTAAAAGAGTCGGCATCAATCGTGAACAAGGTAAGTAAGGCCATTTTACAGTTATGGATGGAAGCGAGGCTGAGGGTGACCTTGTTTTGATACAAACCTTCCTGCTTTATTATGTAAATCAAGTTATTCTTTATGTTAAGTAGTATTTTTCAAGAACAATTTCCATAACAAAGCAGAGAAGGTTTGTATCAAAACAAGGTCACCCTCAGCCTCACTTCCTTCCATAACTGTAAAATGGCCTACAATTTATTCAACAAGCTGCTAGCTACAAGGCTGTATGAAAGGTGGAAACTGGTCGTTTCGATCATAGATGTTTCGTTACAAGTTGTTTCGATACAAACTCTGGCAGCGAAACTCCACAACAGTTGGAGTAAGTTGGCCAGTTTCCTTTCGGAATTCAACCCATCTTTATATCGCTCACCACCATTTCATCCAGTCTTTTATGCACCTATCATCCGCCATCCCCTGGGGGGACCCCGGGCAAATACAACTTTGTACAGGGACTCATAGGGGGATTTGAAAGATCATTTTACCCTCGAGGTGGGGGAAGTTTACCACATCCTTGCACCCAAAACTGGGAGCTTTGTCGAAAGAAATTAGATTGATTTCAAGTTGTCTGAAATCAAGGATATATAGACTACCTTATTATAGGAAATTAACGCTCCATGAAATTAAGGTATTGGAAATTAATGTGACTTAAATTAACGTGAATTTAATGGAAAACGACTTTCGAATACAGAAAATTAACGCGAGAGAGGAGGTAGAATTTCATACTAAAGGAAATTAACGTGATTCTCATATTCTGTCGAGAAAGACTATGTTGACGATTCGAAATCTATCTTGGCCGAAATCAAAGGAGAAGATATTGACCTCACTTCTGACACTGACAACGATGAACATGAACTCGAAATATTGTTAACCTTCTCCTTAGCTTTTGTGAAAGATGAAAAATAAAGGGTAAATGGAAAGAAAGAAAGCTTGTAGTTAATGTTTTTTAGGTGTCAAGAATGTCTGGACAGGTTCCAAAATTAGGGTTAAAATACTGGAAATTAAGAGCGCGGAAATCAATGCTCGACAAAATTAACGCGACTTAAATTAACACGAATTTTAACGATTCGCTTTAATTTCATGGAGCGTTAATTTCCTTTAATAAGGTAATTGTCCAGAAGATCCCCTCATAGTGAGGGGCTCACAACATGGAAGACCACATAATCTCAGGTATTGCTGGTTTGTACATGACGTCATGACAGCCATGTTGGTGGTCAAGAACAAGCGCATTTCTCTCCTCTGGGAACTAAACTCCATTTTCATGTAAATTCTTCGAGAAAAAATTCTGTTGTGTTGACCCCCAACATGGCCACCCTGTCACGTGGTTGCAAAGCAAGAATTGTTATGTAAAATGCTTCTTCTGATCAGGTAAGCTGAGTCATCATGTTTACTGTGGTTTCATGTTGTTCAATATGATATCCATCTGGGAGGGGCAAGTTCTTAACTTTGATTGCTCTGTGCCCCCATCAAAGAGGGGGAGGTAAAGCTCTTTCACAGAATCCTTTACAAAGTCCCCCCCCCTTCCTTGGGGTCCCCCCAGGGGATGGCCGATGACATGTGTCACAGTTTATGTCACTGTTTCAAGGCCATGTCACTTGTCAGAATTTGACCCTAACAGGACCTCTATAATGGAAAGCATTTTTGGATCAATTTAGGTTTTTGGGAAACTGCCCAACTACCCCTCCCCTAAGTTAACATTAACACTTACTTCTCACTTAGGGCAAAATGATGGCTTAGGGGATGGGTAGGTGGGCAGTTTCCCAGAAACCTAAAGTGATCCGCTTTTTTTTTCGGTTGTCCCTTATATCATACCTGGTTTAACAAAGAAGTTAGAAGTTGTCAAAAGTGAAAAGATTGAAAAGATATGGACATGTCCATAGACAGTTTCATTAGAGTAACTGTTAACTTTTTCTTTGGTCTATATATCCTTGAAATCATATCTTTCATTTTTTTTCTTTAGTTACTTGGAATGGAAGAGTACAAGTCAAGCAAGAGAATTTCTGTTTATCTTAGCATGCCCTCTGAAGTGCAGACTGAGGGAATTCTGAAGGTTAATAATAACATACATCTCTACAGAAATCTTTGGTTGATATTTCTACCTCCAGAACAGCATATATATGACCACAGTACTGCCTAAGTTTTTTCTTGGGTGATTTTCATTTTAGTTTTGAAATTCACAGTAGGAAATAACTAATATTATTATTTTAAATAAAAGATCACTTTTATGGCTAATGTTGGTTCTCTTTTCCCTGTTAATTGCAGGATATTTTCAAGACAAAAAAGTAAGTGAAATGATAATAAATGTATGAAGCATTAATGACATTACAGACAACTTTCATTTCATTTATTTCATTTGTTTGATATATTTTCAGAGATTGTTTCATTCCCCGGTATATTGGTCCTAATATGAACATGGTCAAACTTAACTCCATGGAGGATATGATGTCTCTACCAGTCACTGCCTGGAACATTAAACAACCAGCAGGTTATAAGTAACTTCAATTGATCCTTTAAGGAGGGGGGGCAAGGGGGTGTCTGGTCATGAGTTCATGAACAACAATTTACACGAGTTTCACAAGTCAAGAAACAAATAGTGTAATTATTGACCTTTGATCTCAGCTACGTGTTCAGGTGATCTGGGTGCAGCTATAAATTCCCTAGGGAAGCCAGCTGAAGGTGGGTCTGAGCGCACTGAAGTGTGAAGACTCAAAAGGGAGGTTAAATCAAGCCACCAGATGATAGTTAAGGTTGTTTGGCCAAAATAATGATTTGTTGTCTTCAATTGATCCTTAATGTACATGTACACAATCAAGGATTTTGGCAGTTCACGTTTCACAGAGTGCACCTCAGTCACGATTCACAGAGTAGTTTTTCAGTTTATCACGATTCATGAACACCAAAAATGATTGATCACAGGGTCAGGATTATAAGCTTGCCCTCCCCTCTTTAAGTCTCAAGAGTGACCAGCATCAGTTTTCTCTTAACAATATCAGTGCAAAAAGGAGAAAAAATTATGATAATTAATAGAGTGATCACCTAAGGGAAAAGGTTTTGGTGTCATTAAAATTCTCTCAACCAAATCTGCAAGGAAATCTCTTTGAAAAGTTTGAAATGCCTTGTTATGACTTTGTAAAGAATTTCAGTACTTTGGACACTAGTTAAATACCAACTGAGCTCTTAAGGCCCAAATTGAGCATCAGGCAACACTTTAGGGAACATCTATGAACTTTTCCAAGTTTAAAGATTTGTCATGGCTAAGAACACTTTAAGTGAAATACATAGAGGATATTACATGGCCGCGCAGGGATATGAATTTTATCTTTGAGTGCTGAAAGTATCTCTCACGAGGGAGCGAAGTGAACGAGGGAGAGATAATTTCAGCAACAAAAGATAAAATTCGTATCCCCAAGCGGCTATGTAATGTTCTGTATATTTTAAAGATACTGATGAAATTCCTACATAAAACCTCTTGTAATTCTTATAATTGGCTAATCATATTAGTAACCATGGCGACACCAATATCCTCACACGTGAAAGGTAAAAATAGTATCTTCACTGCGTGCGATGAAGATATGATTTTTTAGTAAAAGGAAAAATCCTGGTATTTCATCAGTATCTATATAATAAAGTAGGTTTCTTCTTCAGAACAGGATGAAAGAGAAGAAGCAATATCAACTGGGGGGCTTGATCTAATTATCGTTCCTGGACTTGGATTCACAAAGGTTAGCTATTAACTTTTGTCAATTAGGCTCTAAACACAATAAGCAATGTTTTTTTTATCAGATGTTTTTTTGCGGATGTGGCCACTCTCTCTTCCTCTTAGCATTATGTTTGGCCAGACAAAATCTCATCCCAGAGCCTGCTTTCCATTTGTTTGTTTATTAATTTTTTATTTACTAGTTCAGCCAGTTGTGCAATATACTGAGCATTTTAGACCACCTTTTGTTCAACACAAACACCATGACCTGAGGCCCATTTCTCGAAAGTGCTGGTATTTTTTCGGACCTGAAATCAAATAATCAAATCAAAAGCTTTTCCTTTTTTGTTAACTGATAGTAGTATAGTAGGCACCAAATTATCCATTTTTTGGGCAGGAATCTCATTAACTTGCACAGAAAAATAGAAATAAAAATAGAATGAAAAGAGAAAGAAATAAATTGTGGATGAGCATTGGAAAATTGTCTTTCATTCTAAAATGACCTAGTTTGCCTTTGCCCTCATTAATATACATAATTTGGGCGCCAAGAATCCTTGAACCGGAACTAGGACAATAACAGCAGAAGGAAATAGAACTTGTATGATCATTTTAAGACTCAGTGATTTGAAGTCACAGGCAAGTTTGAGTTTATTCCTCAGACACCATGAATTAATCACTGAAAACGTTTCATATTTTCTAATCAACCATTGGAAAACCAAGACATTTACAAAACCGGTCAAGGATGGTGGGTCTATTGTTTCTATTGTATTAGAAATACAAAAAAGAGAAGATGATGAGATTCCTGTGTATTTTACCATTCATGAGATTAAGACAAAAGGCTATGACATCGTCGGCATTAATGTATTCCTATGCAAGTTAATGAGATTCTCGCGCAAAAAATAATGGATAATTGGGTGCCTACTATACTACTCCTGATATATTTATCTCATTTATCTCATTACCTCATTTTCTGTAAAACTATTGCTAACAAAAAAAAGAGAGGCAGCTCGCCTACACCACTCCTAATTCACTGACGCAAAGTTCATATTGATTTCTATGCCCTTCCCGATGAAAAAACTCATCATCTACCCTTCTTATGTGGTTAATAAGCTAGGCAAATGGATGGTTACTAGAAGCTTAGATGAGTCACTAAGCAAGGTGAACCTTGCCCATCATTTAGAAAGTAAATTTTCATCCCGAGTGGCTGCTTATGGAAGGTGTGGTTTTGTTGGCTTGTGTAAACAGTAATTAAGAGTTTTGTATATATTGGGCTATTGCATTTAACACCTGCACCCCCCCCCCCTTCCTGGTTGAGGACCCATGGAATTCTTCATTGGTAAGTTATAAAACTTGAGGATTTCTTTAGGGGCAGTGCATATGGATTCCTTGGAGTAGAAGCTTTAATTTTTAACAAAATCTTCAGGGGTGAACATAAGGAAAAATCAACTTTTCACCATATTCTTCAGGGGTAAACCCATATTTTCGGGGGTAGACCCATATTTTATGAAAGTCTTAAGGGGTGAGTGCAGTTTTATGAAATTCTTCAATGTTAAGAAGAAAAGGTAGGTCCTTACCCGAGGGGAGGTATCAACATTGAATGCGATATAGACTGTTAATGCTTTTACAAGTGATAAGAGAATTCACACAGAACTTATTCGCTTTTTTTCTTTTTTCTGTTGAAGGGGGGCCTACGTCTTGGTCGAGGAAAGGTATGTACTGACCTTAAGGTAGAACAAATTGAACTTTGTACTCGTGAAAAAGGTTAACTTTGTCATGTAATGGAGAGGATGCAAGATTTCACATGTAAAGGAAGTCGAGACTGAGAAACCCCACTAACCCTAAAGCTTTTGGTAGGTTCTTCACACATGATTCCTATAGTGTACCAAGATATAGATTCCTATAGTGTACCGCATCTTTCTTATTGTGTACCGAGGTACTTGTCTTACTTGTGTGTCTTGAATTACTTGACTGTCTTGGCCTACTTCAGTTACTTAAGACACACAAGCAATCCAAGAAACACAATTAAGCCAAGTAAGTGAAGTAGGCCAAGACAGTCAAGCAACCCAAGACACACAAGTAAGCCAAGTACCTCGGTACACTGTAAGATCTAGATGTGGTGTACTATAAGAATCTATATCTCGGTATACTATAGGAATCATATATGAAGTACCTACCACTTTCTTTGTTTTCGCTAAACCCGTTGGACACAAAACCTCCCCTGGGTCGATGTTACATTGTCACAACCCTAAAGGAGAGAGCTATGGTGAAAAGTATATACTTTGTTCAGCCTTGTTACTTGTCCAGTTCACATTATGTAAGAAGGGGGCTTGGAACCAAGCACACTAGGTGAATAGGCGTACCATTTCCGGTTATTTTCGTTCCTCTCCTTTGGAATTAGAGTTTTTGAAAAAAAGGTCATTTCCGAGTTCAGGCGAAGGGCAGAATCTTTCTTCTGGAAATGAGTTTCGTTTACATGTTGCATGAGAATTAAAAATGATATTTATATCAATGGCTTTGCTCTTAGCCTCGTTTTGAAACAGAGACTGGGGGAACTAAATGAAGACAGGTTATGCCATCTTGCGTAGCTTGCATAGCAAGCTATACCCTCCAAGGATGCCTGTGAACGAGGCTGAAGAATTGCGAGTTCATCGTCTTCATTTTTTGTTCACTAGTTCTGGTCAACATTCAGTTACAATGAAAATTTTACGGATGAGAGTCTTCTATGGCGTGTTTTGTTTCATAACATTTCATTGTTGGCAATTGCAGGGATATTACGACACTTATATTATGAAGTGCATCGAAAAGTGTGAAAAGAAGCCTCTTTTAATTGGTATGTACATATCAAAATATTTTTAGCAGTTTGTGTCCTACTCGCTGCGTTGACGTCAGCCATGACGTCAATGATGAAATAATTCCAAAATTATCTATAACTGACGTCACATAAGAAACCAACGCGGCAACTCAGCCGTTTTGGCCAATCTGAACCCAATAAAGAAGTTAAAGAGTTTACAGCTATGCAAAGAAGAAAAAGCCAAATTACTGACTAAAGATAATCGCAGGAATACACAAAAATACAGCTCGGTGGATTTCACAAGTGCTTATTGAGGAATATCTGCAGGAAATAAGCATTTGTTTATATCAGGCTGAAAGTGCCGAGAAAGAGGTTTTGAAGAAAGTCTATGTTGAGTTAAGAATGTTTTGAGCCTGGAAATATTTTCATGAATAATAAATTATTGAATTCTGCCTTTGTACGAAATGAAGACTTAAGCAGATTTCGGAGGGTGTTATCAGGCCTCTGTGGGTAACACCTTCCGAGATCTGCATAAGTTCTCATATTGTGCAAAATAGACTTGTTTCAAGTCGACTTCTCATAAGTTCTCGATCGAGAGCAGTCTTTCTAATGAAGTCGCGGTGACTAAGCGAGCGAGTCGCGAGGTTACCTAACCAACCAGGAAAAAAATAAAAGATTTCCGGAAAGTCTTCATACGAAAGCATTGCTTACTAGCTTCTGCAACACAAAGAAAAAAACGTTAGAAAAGTTTTTTCGCCTTGTACTTCATTCAAATTGAAGAACGTTTGTGGAATAGGCTGTGTTTCCTATATATTGTCTTTTTTCAGGGTTTCTGGTTTAGGGGCCACTGCGTTTGAGTGATCTATGGCTTTCTTGAAATGGCCCTCGCTCAATAAGTACATTAGCGTATGGCATTGAACGTTAGGTCCACTTCCTTGCAAGAACTTTGCCCTGTGACCTGTTGTAGTGTGTGTACACAAATGTGCATTAATGAGTTCCTTTCTTTATTTTTTTTCTTTTCTTTTTCTGTTTATTATGATATACTTAGGTTACGTTCACACGGCAGCGTACAAATTTTTGACCAGCTGAAAATTTTTTTCCAGACACGCAGCTTTTCAAACACCTTTAAGTGGTTCCCTATGAACACCTAAATCCACAAAAATTCGTCCAGTGCCGTGTGAATGTAGCATTAAACAGTATTTTAGGGAAGATAGTCTCTATTAAGAGACTATCATTATTAAAATGATTGCATTCATCTCGGCTAACTTCCAGGCTAACTTCTTAGGATACTGATACTACGACCTCTAGCCCTTAGGAGTGACCCGGGGGGCGGGGGGGTTATCCTGTTATTCTTGGTGGGGGTGTGCTGCCCAGTTCTCCAAATCCTGACCCTATTTGAGACCAAAAAATGTCATTTTTCACACCCGTTTTCAGACCTGGTCTCTAAGATATAATGTCATTTCTCCTTAACTTATCACTACGTAATCAAACGTAAAAGTCATTTACTAAGAAAGGTTCTAATTGTTCAACTAATCCATGTTATCAGTACAATAGGAAATATTTTGAAAACAGTGCAGAGAATCTGCATGCTGATATTAAAAGTTTAAGACATGCGTTATTGACCAAGGGTGAGGTCAAGATGGCCGGATATTGCCAATTTTATTTTTTGCGTTTTTATTGACCGAGACGAAGTGAAGGTTAAAATAAAAACGCAAGAGGGAATGAGGCCAATATCCAGACATGTTGACTTAACAAGCTTGGTCCATAAAGGATTTATGTTCAGGACAAAAAGAGAATTTTTTTCTTTGGGACCAAAGAGGTAATCCCGAATGGGCGAGGTGGTCCCATCTTGCCCGCTCGTGTAGCAAATCAGAATACAGATTTCACTTCATTTTTTCTCGCGGATTCAGCCATATAATAATGTAGAATTCTACACGATAGCTGAAGATCACTCAGTTCTTCTATTTTTTGCAGGTTTGGCGTTTAGTACTCAACTCTGCAATGAGCTTCCCGTCACAGAACGAGACATGACGTTAGATCACGTGATCTCATTTCAGCCGGATTAGGATATGTCAGACTGTAATTAACCTGAAATAGACACTTATTTTATTACATGAAATTTATTACTAAATGTTTCTAAATACTAGTTGTAAAAGGCAATAACTTTTTTATCACAGAGACATAGGAAGCCAAAAGATTTTATAGTAAAATTGAAGGTTGAATAAATCCTTGCCTATTTAATACTTCTAGAGGCTTATTAAACTACAAAAAAAAATTTCAAATGAATCTGAAAATGAACGGAGAACCTCAGTTTTAAGGGTTTTGTCAGGAAACAGCTTGACAGCAAACCGACTTACTAGAAACCATTGGAGAGGCAATATTGAGTTGCAGTTAGTTCATTATCATTCCATCTGAAAAGTAAACAGTATCATAGGACAAAGTTTACTATTGCAAAAAAACTCTTAGAAAAAAGGCTGCGAAACACTCTTGCTTTTTGTTTGCTTGTTTTTTTAAAATGTGTTTTGTGATACGCAGATTACCATAGCAAGAGGTGTTTGCGAAAAGCGCCCAAGCATCACACGCGTTCTCAGATCTCTCGTGTCATCGCTCGCGCGTTCTTGACCTGCGCAGAAATACAGGCTATTTTGCAGTTTTCTTTGAGAATAGACCAGTATAGGCATCCTCGAACTGCATAATTCTTAGTATCGTACTAAGCGTCATCCAATAATTGCTAAATAACAGTAAGTAAGATGGAAGTGTTGATTTTTTAACACTAACAGGCTCATTTGCTACATTTTCTGAGTAAATGTAAGTCATGCATACCTGGATTCATTTGGCAGAAAAATGCAAACGCATGCGAGAAAAAAAAAAAGCGAAGACTTAATGTTTTGTTGCTAAAATTGAGAGAATCAGTAAAGAAAGTGTCGGTTGGAAAGGGAGAGGGGGCGTAACGCCAAGTGTGCGGCCAACAAGGTTGAGACTTGACTATATGCATATGACCATGGCAATATCACCTATCACGCTGTTGGTGTAATGAAGGCTGCGCGTTTCGCTACGAGCAAGGAAAAATATGGATCCCAAGAAATGGGTAATCTTTACGTCTGACAGAGTGCCAGCCCACCGAGATTCGGCCATTTCCCCCGCCCCATACGTACAAATCTTATGCTTCCCACCCCTGCCTCCCTCTCAAACAGGCAATAAGCAGTCTTAAAGCGGCCATCAAGGTCGACATCTTCCGTCCTGAAATTCAAAGACTTATGGACAACAGAGATGAAGCAAGAGCCCGAAGAATGCCACTAGAGGATATTCAAACACAACAACTTCTTGACGCTCTACACAGAAACATCGACACCGTGACCGCAGCTAAATGTGCTCAATGGTACCGTTTAATGCACTGACCTACCTGCCAAGATGTTTAAACAGAGAGTTTATTGAGGGATAGACTAAAATTCAGGACAAAATAATTTTAAATAGGTACTATTCAATTGAAAATCGATTTTTGTTTACTGAATTTAAAGAACGGGTAATTGGTTGTACAACTGCGTGCATTAATGTTTGTCTCATTCACGCTAAGGCCGTCCAGGAATTCTATTGAATTGCAAACAGTGTGACAGAAATGTTAATAAATGGTATATGCACTTGGTGTTTGTCTATTGTCCCTATTGATTTTCAAGATGGTGTTAATGACTTGCATACTAGAACAAATGAAAGTATATTTTTTCTCTTTTGTATGCCGAATGACGCATATGAATGTCCAAAAGTGTTATTAAATGTTGATTAAAATGCAAAAATCGCTATTGAATCTGATTTATGCGCAAATGTTCGTATTTTCGCGCTAATGAATGTCTCTTCGCGTAATTGATCGCCGTTGCACGCAAACGATTGCATATTTTCTCGTGATGAACAGCAAACTGAGGTGTATTAGTAACTGAACTAACCAGCCTACAGAGGAAGGTATGTGGACCACCAGGTAAGTGAACGCAAGTTTCTAAACAAACAAACGAACTAACTTACATACGAGCTATTTTTTCAAAATAGCTCATATGTCAATGGTTTGAGCGTATGTATCTTTGTGGCTTTGTGTGTTCGGATTTCTCTTGCAGGAGCCAATAAGATTGAAGGTACTGTACAACCCCGAAATGATCCCCAACCCTGAAATAATCCCCAAATCGACCCAGAAATGATACCGACCCCGAAATGATCCCCATTTAATTTTAGGAATGGAATGATATCCTAGAACTATGAATCGTGCAAAATGCACAACATTATAACTTAAGCTTCACTAATAATCTTCACTTGCCCACATGACATTAATTTTGGATTCCACTTTGAACTGGATTAAACGCCGGAAAATATTATTATCAAAACAATACACAAAGTCTAGTATATTTTTAGGAACACCATGAACTGCAACTGATAATATCAAGAAACATAACATTTTTTAAAATTATTACTTGGGTTATAGAGAAAACTGCATAGATGTTAAATTCTAAAAATGATGTTAAAACTGCATGCCTTGGATATTGAATTTTAAAAATGGTGTTTTAACACTTTTTAAAATCTTAGGGACCGGTCATTATTTATCACCTGGGGGGGGTCGGAGGATTTTGGGGGGGATCACTTGATTTTTAGGAGAACAGAGGGGGGGATCAGTCGTAACTGAGAGCCCAAAAGGGGGGATCACTGAAAATTTTGGAAGGATTCAGAGGTGGGACCACTCAAATCTGCTTGAACAATGCCAGTTTGAAAGCATACAACATAGATGTGCCCATTCTGCTGGGAGATGATGGCATTTGCAATCTCAATTTGTTCTATTAACACAACTTTATTTAAAAAACGGAAGTCTGTCACACTGGCGAATGTGTGCATTTCAATTTATATCGAGAAAGCTTTGTTTTAACGCTTTTATATTTTTCCTTTTATAACGTGCTCATGACTTAGCTAATATTCATCTTTAAACATGACAGGTGAATTCTAAATTGTGAACTATATAAACTTCTGATAACTGAAACATTGTAAAAAGCGTGTTTGTTTAAACATAAACCATTTATCGCCTCTCCAGGAATGGGCGTCCTGTGTCAGCTCTATACTAAATTCGATTCAACTGCTTCATCTGCCTCATCTTGAGCCTCATCATCCCATTCAACAACTTCATTTGCCTCTTGAGCCTCGTCAAGAGACACTTTTAAAAAAAGACTGCGCGATAACGGCTTTATTATGCTGTAAGTACATCATGGTTAGAAATACTATACCTGTATATGAACGTTTAAAACACTAAATATACACGTCGAAAGGTGAATATGGGTACAAAGACATTGGGGGGGGGGGGATCACGAAAGTTATATATAGTTATGAGGGGGGATCACTTCAATAAAATAACATTTAAAGGGGGGATCGGCTAAATTTCATCGTGTTTAGCCCAAAATCCTCCGACCCCCCCCAGGTGATAAATAATGACCGGTCCCTTAAAATGATGTTGAAGATGCAAAAGTATACATAAAGGCGATTAGATGACAAAAGCTGTAAAAAATCCCATTAACTGTAGCGAAATGTTTAATTAAGGTAAAAAAAAAAACACTGCAAATACCGTGTACGATCAATCTTGCTCAACGTCGGATCCAAAGAGATCGTGATCAGTCAAAATAGATCAAATTGAAAACGTTACAGTCAAGAAGACTTTAGCAGGTTTCAGTCTGAGTCTTGGGTTTGTTTGTAAGTGCGTCAGTGCGAAGAATGTCGGAAGCTCGTTGTATTTGCATCTTAAGAAAGGTTTTGTCGTAGCCGCGAATACACTTTTCATTCTACAGGTGAGACCCACCACATCAAATCTCATACTCACTTTTGAAACTTTTAATGTTATCTATTTGATTCAATGTCGCCTGTGTAATCTACAATGTATTGGAGAAACTAAACGTCGCCTCAAAGACCGTTTTAATGAACACAGACGACCTATACTCCACCCTACTGGTAATTACATCCATACTGCAGTTTCAGAACACTTTCTAACCAGTAATCATTCCGACAATCATATGCTTTTGATTCCTATTGAAAAACTTAAAAATGGGCGTGATTCTTTCAGGAAAGCACGTGAAGCCCACCTTATCCATAAAGCTAAGACAACTGAGCCTCTGGGCATCAATAAACGTGATGAACTTTAACTATATAATGTATATATACTATATCTTTTATTTTTTTGTTATCTTGTCTTTTAAAGTAGCCACCATACCACGTCATATTATGTAATTTCCGGTCATAATTTTACTTCATATATACATTTCTTTGAATTCGTGATATCTCAATGAACCTGATGAAGACTGGTATTGGCCAGTCGAAATATTGCAACTAAACTCTATTTCACTTTGTTTGATCAGTCGCTGCTAAAGTCTTCTTGACTCAGACTCGTACCCAGTCGCTATTTAAGTGTTTTTCGGGATGAGAGACGATTGGGGATTAGGTTGAGGCGCGCGCGGGGTCTCATGTGAAGGGAAGAAGGAAAAATACTGTTCTTGACTGTAACGTTTTCAGTTTGTAGCGAAATGTTAAACGCGATTTAAGAACGTAAACGCTGCAACAGATCTGCAATAATTCCGTGACGGAATACAAGTTCCATTCCAACAATTAATTGGGGATCATTTCGGGGTCGACGTGAAGAGAAATGGGGATCATTTCGGGGTCGGTATCATTTGGGGGTCGATTTGGGGATCATTTCAGGGTTGGGGATCGTTTCGGGGCTGTTCAGTTCTCGTACCTCAAACGCAATTAGGAAGTAAGTTTCATTCAATAAATGTCAACAATTCAATAAACCCGGGTCCTTACCTTTGTGATCACAAATCGCTTGATCGTTGATCGAATGGAACCCTTTCCTGTTCACAAAATCGCTCTAGTGAGGACTTGGCCCTTGAATACGTATATGCGTCCCATCGATGCAGCCAATGACTCCGCAAAGCCCTTTTCATAAAATGCCTTGCTTTATCTCTTGCCTTTCTGGGGCTGTTGATGGCCATCTTATGAACTGGTGCTGCTTTCAAGCGAGGGCTGTTGAAACTCTGCTGACGATTCTGGAAACCGTGCATTTTGGAATGCCACCCACTGTATCATACATACATACATACACCTAATTGCAATAACGTTGTCATAGGAAAAAAACAAAAAGCAAAAAAGCCAAATAGGAATAAATTAGCCATGTGACTTACATTTGCGTATTTTAATTCAGTATTTAACAATAATTTAAGAATTCATTCACAACAGTAAGAGATAATTCTGTAATTCCGCGCTGTAAGATAGACAGGCGCCATAGTCATTTTAGAGCCAACATATTTCATCAAAAGAAGTCGCACAATTCGAGAAAGAAAAGGGTAAATTGACGCGAGCAATGTTATGTCTCAGTTGTCGCACGTTCAGTCGCCAATCTGTTATGTCCTGACAAACGAAGCTTGGTTTGTGGCTCAGGTGAGGAACTGGCGGAGGACCCCCTTACCCTCTCTGCGATGAAAAGTCCTGCCTACGCCTCTAATTTGTTGCTTGAAAATTGTGATCAGATGGTGTTGTGCACTGCAAACCATACTCAGACTGGCTTTTCTACTATTAGCACTAATCTAAAACACGCGTCGCGTTCCTGGAATTTACCCCAGGCTATATTTATTGAAAAAAAATGGAGCCATTATTTCTTTGGTAGTTATCCGATGTGCTTTGTAATTCGAGAACGTTTGTGTATGTTGCAAGCTATGATAATTACATGCTAATTAATTCCTATTTAACTTGTTGCTTTTTGCTTTTTGCTTTTTTCAATGACAACCTTATTGCAATTAGGTGTACATACATACATAAATACATACATACATACATACATACATACATACACACACACACACACACATACATACACACATACATATACATACATACATACATACATACATACATACATACATACATACATACATACATACATACACTTTATTGAGCATCCCTAAAAAGGGCTTTTCAGCATCAATATTAAAATTAAATTAAATAAATCAAATGGCTGAATATATTAATTATTCAATTAAATAACTTAAAAGACTCTGTGCAACAATATCACCTACCACCTCCAAAAAACTACCACTTGCAAAACGACGAAGGGCAACAAGAACCTGTTCCTGGGGTTTCAATGCATGGTTTCTTTTGGTTGGTCTTTCGAGATTGGGAGCAAGCGTGTCGGTAATAAACTAAATATCTGTAGCGTGACTTGACCTCGGCTTCAGAGAGTCCGTCTATCAAGTTGTCATTGAGGTTAAAATTCATTTACGCCTAGTATGAACACAGCGAAAAAGCAAATTAACCGCCATGTTGTTTTACTGATTTTGCAACACACGTCATTTTAACCGATGGTTAACAAGCTAACACTCATAGCGAGGTACGTTAAATTTAGCGCATAGTTAGAAGAAATTTAACCCACTGTTAACTGGCGTTTGAGCAACCGAATCTAACCCACTGTTAATTTGTAACCATCGGTTAGGGTGTTTAACCATCTTTCGAGCAACCGGGGCCAGCTGCTGGTTTCGTACCTACCGGCAATTAAAAAACAGCACATTTTCATATGCCTCGTGATTTTGAACACTGAATAAAATTTCCGCAAACCCGCACCTCACTCTACCCGTTAAAGCAGTTTACTTTTTCCTGCATTGTCAAATTAACAAATTATAGTCGAGTACGTCCTCTTTGACCTCTTTGTCCTGGCTTCCTTCGTTTTCCTCTTCAAAAAATAAAGTAGAACGGGAAGACGCCGGAAGGCGTTTACGCTGGATGTGTTGGTGTAAGAAAGAATTACCGGTATGATGAATGGCAATGGAAAGTTGAGTAGTGTATGCAACAAATGTGTGCAGGAGAGACGGAGATGTTCTGTTAAGGAACTATAGAAGATGAGTTACACACAAGGGCTCCTTTGCTACTCAGAACAAAACTTACATCAATATTACCCCCATATATGTTAAGAGTATGAGGTAGTTCACTTAAATGTGTATTCCCTTTACTAATTTCCGTCAAAAAATGCATTTCCACATTCAACAATAGTATGTAATGTATCATACTTCCAATAACTAAAGGGCTTCAAGGCTGCCCTCAAGGGAAAATTTCAGGGAGCCCTTTGGGCTCCCAAGCAATTTAACCTAAAAGATCTAGCCGGCCGCCCAAATAAAATGTTCAGGGAGCCCTTCGGTCTTTTTAGCTGGGGTACCCGGGCCTCCCCAGTTGTTAGCCCAAATTAATAAATCAGTGAGCTGTTAGTTAATTATTAAAAATTAAACAAATTATTTTCTGAACAAGTCAAGCAGAATTTTGTGAATATTTTTTTTCATGAAAAATCACATCCTTTGACCTCCTGAGCGTCCGAAAAAAAACCCGCATGTTGTCATATGAAAGTAAGTTTTCGCCCCATATCAGAAGCATAGGCAAAGCCGCCGAATATTTCATGTTTTTTAAATGGAAAAGTAAGATTCTGGTCTGTTTGTATATTTTGTACAAAAATTTTTGGGTCAAAAATAAGAGCACTATTCTTTTTACTAATCATTTTTATTTAGGTTGAAAGGGTAAAAGATTGACTAAGATCTAGCCTGAGTATCAGGCCTTTCCCCTTTTCCCCAGAAACGCCTGATACTCAGGCTAACTGAGATACCGTGGGCCGTGGAGCTTTCCGGGAAAACTGCTATGATTTCAACGAAATTGTGGCCGCCCTAAAACAGCTGCCAAAACTATTATCTCTTTTGAATAGATCACCATCCGGTTGGGAAGTCGTCGTTTAAGCGCAGAACGGAAGTATTTTCTTTCTATATCATCGGTGAAATGTTCAGGACAAAGAAGCTTTTTGTGGATTCGGTAGCCAACTAGCTCTACTTTTACCGCTAAATTTAGCTTCTGCGTATTTAGTCTCGCTTGCTTTAGCAAAGCGAGAATCTTAAAATGCAGTTCGGTTTTTTTTTTTCGGTGGGACCTAGTTTGTAGGTCCCGCGTTCCTAGCGAAGACCGTGGAAACTGGGGATAAGAATCGTGACGACTTTCATTGTATGGAAATGAGTCTCGTGATGAGCATGTGGTTTATTTTGGGGGATGACTGGAATAACGCGCAATGTTTATCACGTTTAAGTGCTTTTCTTCCACGCAAGAAATCAGACTTTGTCTTTTGCGTTAAAACAGGTTACGTTTCATGCTTATGACATAGTAAGCCGATAAAATCGTAAGTGCAAAACAGACATAACAAAAAGTAAAACTGTAAACTCTCTCTGATCTTATGGTAATTTGGTTCTGATCTTCACGATCACGTGCGAAAAAGTAAATACAGCTAAACGTGACAGAAAGAATAGTTTTGTAAAGACGTGTTCCGGGTCATGGTAGCGCAGAATCTGGGGATGAAAATCGACACGATGCTCTCAATCTCAGTGAACGCTTCGAAAAACAACGCGCAATTGTCCGAATCTTATGTTTTGAGACGAAAAATTTGGAAAGATTAATGGATTATACGGTGATGACACTTACAAATCCACACACCATTCGTGGTAGACCCACACTAAAAGATGTCGAGCGTTTTCGGAATGGTTCGTTCTACGAATTCTGTCGTTTGAAAGCGTTGATAACTTTGAAAGAAGTGAATACATCAGATGTTGAAACAAGGAAGAATGTTCATGAGCAGAACTTCGATGATGAGGTAAAAAACAACAAGCAAATCGTCGTTAATTTACCTCTCGTGTTCAACAGCCTGATTCTTTTCCTTTTTTCCATGACTTGATATTTCGTACATCATTAATATTATTGTACAGGCGATGATAAATGTCGAGGAAACAAATCTTGGGCCGATTTTGGAATCTTTGAAACTCAAATGAAATTCAATGAAATTTCCTGATTTGACTAATCTGATCTAGAATTCTTATGTATTTGCGAAATACTGTAGGAAAACGGCATAAAAAATAATTCAAATTCATTTTCGGCGACCGAAATTTACGGCTTCGAGACAGCACTTCCGTTTGCTGTCCACTTGCTGTCCACCGCAACAGATGATTACGGAAATGACGTAGTAAGGTAAAAGCAGGGCGGATAAATGTTGGGCGGTGAAACGAGCGCTCCGCTCTTCATTTAATGTGTGATGCGGAGTAGGACTAGCTCGAGCGCTCTTTCCGCGCTTCCGGTGCGCTTGAAGGCCTGCGAAATTTTCCTTTCTGCAAACCGCAAATCCTATTTTCTTTCTGTAATTTCAGGCTACAATGTTAAATAGATAAATTCGTTTCATAGCAGTATCAATAAACAGTTTCATATGTTTGTGTCTGTACGTCTATAAGTCAATCTTGTTGGTCGTATAATGCCAAAATTTGAGTTTAATTTGAAAGTGTTGAATACCTCCTCCTTCCACTAAATATCACCTAATCGTCTTTCGCCGTTTCGTTTGCAAAAGCTTAACACTTCTTAACCTCAATTTTTACATATGTTAAAGGGGGATAAATTTTATATAACATAACAAAAAATTAGATTGATATATTTTGATATAGTGGCGTTGTACTGCTTAAAACTTTGCTTCTCGGGTGCAACGCGCCATGGCGATTCGCGCATTGCGTCGCAAATCCGGCAACCGCATGTAAACAAAATTTATTGAGGTTAGTTGTAAGGTTTTTTCTCCGTTTTTCTCTCTAAAACAAAACAAGATAAACAGTAAAAACTGAGGGGAAACTAATTTTGAAGTTTTGAAGAAACAGAAAGACGTATGAGATGTTTTTTTTTTTCAAAATTAAAAAGAAGGATGATGGTGATTGAAATTAGCATAATTTCACCTTGCACGAGCTGCACGCATTTATAAAATACACGTCATCTAGTTATGAAACACGATCTGCTGTCTTTTAGTTTTGCCATGGATGACATGGATGAGATTAGACAATACTTAGTTGTTTTTGTTTTGGAATAACATCGACATTGGCGAGCAGTAGAACGAAAATATAATTCAGTGGTAGAGTCATGGAAGTGAGAGAAACCCTTTGAAAGAGATGTTTGTCTACTCCAATTAAGCCTCCCGCAAAAAATAGCAACGTTTGCCCCTCAGAGACAGCGTACTAGCGCAAAGAAACGAGGAAGAAGTGCAAGAAAACAATTCAAGCCGCCATAATTCAGTGACAGCGGCAGTTTTTAATGGACAAACCACATCGCAAGCCCTGACCGAAGTCGAAAACAAGCGACATTCAGGGGCGTAGCCAGGATTTTTCAAAGGGGGGGTCACCATCCGGGGATCGCCGACTATACATGGTTTATACAGCTGCTCTCCCTCGTGTATCAGCGGCCTCAGTCGTATTATCGCGGCATGGAGGCCCATATTAACTAAAGACAAGAGCCGTTGACGAAAATACTTTACAAAAAAACAAATTTTTAAAAAGTGGGCTTTTCAACAATGGCTTTTACTGCCAAGATATTGCCATGGCGTTTTCGCCACCTGAATATTGTAGGTTGTTTGCTCAAAAGAAGGCCTACCAAGGGGGGGTCACGGGCACCCCAGGACCCCCCCTAGCTACGCCCCTGACATTTCTAAACATAGTCCCAGTCCATTGCATCACACCTTTTTGCTCGGACGCGCTCGTTTCACCGCCCAACCTTTATCCGCCCTGGGTAAAAGTGTTCAAGATCAGAGCAATAAAAGGAGATGGTAAACCTACACGACTTTTACCTCATGCTAAAATGCTGCTCGTTCCAATAAAGTTTTTTTCGTCTGCTGGGTAGATTATGCTCTGGAAGGTTCTACATTTTCACTGAGTAAATGTTATTTTACCCGCATGTTTCACTCTGAGAGATCATGACACACATATCGATTTACTGTGGCTATTAGCGGGGAAGAGCGTTGCGTGACGACATTAAAAACAGCTGTGTAGCAGACTATTTTGAAGCATGATGGTGAAGCTTTTTATTACGGCTGAATGAGGGTTCCAATTTTCTCCAAAGTATCTTCTGGATGTGAATAACTAAGCGATTTTCTTTAGTCCGTGAATGTAATGTTTTTGTGCAATGCTGTATCACGTTAAGCCCAACTCATTAGTTTTGTTTGGAAAATCTTAAATTATTACGGGTAGTGATTTACAGGTCGTGTGTACTGTTGCAATAAAACGTAATACTGAGTAGAGCGGAGGTACAAGGCAACTGTAATATCATCACGACTGAACCATTCTTCGGTGGTTCCAACAATGATACCTCTTGCGTCTTTGGCTTTTCGTTTTGCGACTGGGAAGTGGGAAGCCTTTACACAAGCGAAACCTGCTTAAAGACATCGAAGACTGTTGGCATGTACACAACAAATCTTCAGTCTTGAAAGATCTTCACTTCACTTAAAGCTCTGTTGCCTTCGCATACATCTCCAAGATCTTTAAAACTCCCTCCGCAGCTGATGTTTTGATTCTCGAATTAGCAGCGGTCTGTTGCTTTTGCGTTTCCGGTCTCATTCACTTCCGTCAACGAGAGATGCAGTTCACAACGAAATAAGTCACGTGGTACAAGTATCCTCCCTTATCCTTTTTTTTACTCTCCACTTCGCGCTTCGGTCGCCCTTCGGGCGACGGTCTTCCGTCACCCTTCGGACGACCTGCTGTGCACCAACGAGAATATAGCTTGCGGTTATTGATTTTCAAAATGGCGAACAACAAAGTCGATCTGGATCAGGTAAAAAGCAAAGAAATCCTTTACAGTAGATTCATAAAGATCCCATTGGGCTAATTAATCGTGCTAAGCGACAGGTATAAACATTTTTCGAGGTGAGACTTTAAATAATTAATTTATTTATTGACACGCAACTCCTCTGGACCCTGTGCAGTAGATTGAAATCATAATTCAACTTTTTCACTTGCTGTCGGTGACTCTTAGGAATTATGACGAACCCCTGGGGAGGACGACTCTGCATATGAAAGGCAAGGGGATGCTCGTCGGAAATTTTGAATTAAACCCCTACAAGAGATCGATCCGGGCGTAGCCCAAGCTTTTTTGACCCCTGAGAGACTATGTTACTGAAAACTCAGACAATACACGTATTTTTATATTTTTTCACATGCAACCCTAAACAAGACCTTCACGGCTAAATATAATACCTTTTTGCCCAGAACACCGTAAGTGAGACCAAAATCCGAAATTTACACCCCGGCCTAAGCAAGACGACGAGCATCCCAAGCCCTTTTATATGCGGAGCGCCCCCCCCCCCCCCCCCCGAGTGACGAACGCTCGCGCCCTATTCGCCTCCTCACTTCTTATCTTATCTACAAACAAGCGAGACTCAACGCTACTTAGAGCGTTCTTGTTATTTTTAGTACGTGATACGTATTTTTTTATACGTATCATTTAAAAATGACTTGTCACGACACGAAAGACAATGCGGGACTTTATAGATTTATACCCGATTGAGGGGTCCCGATTCTAAAACAATCACAATAATAGTCGTCTCTTTTCTTTTTTATACAACGTATTTTACTGGAATAACAATCTTAAGTTATGTTCTAGCCTCGCAGACACAGCAGTAAAAAACAGGTAAAAATATTTAAATGACATAAAAGAGTGACTCCCGTGTTTATTCAACGACTTTTTAAAATACAAAACTATTGTTTTGCGTCGCCGACCTTACTTTACGCCTGTCTGAGCAAAAGTAACGATTTCCTTTGAAAAACTAACTAATGAGCCATTCTAATTTGAACAAAAAATTTCAATGTTAGTTTGAAAGGCTGTTAAAATCGAAAGCTGTGCAGCTTGTCACGTTAATGGTCAAGGATTATGTTACATGTGAAACGTGAAACGACCTTTAAACGCGTGCCCGCTGCCCGATTTAACAACATTTAATTTTCTAAAGCTTTTTGATACACATGCTACATATTGCCACTTACAAGTCGACCTCAAGGGTTTCGTAGCTAGAGGAGCGTTCGTTTTAGGCCGCGAAGCGACCGAGAGAGCTACGACTTCGTAAGTAATAAATTTTAGACATTCTAGCTTTTGATAGTCTGCTACACGAGCGTTGCGTGACGACACTAAAAACGGCTACCTGGCAGACTAAGCTTTTGACTGTAAATCAAGATACCAGTAAGCTCAATTTTCCCTTCTTTGCTGACGCACTTGTGCAATCCAACCTGACTTGCAGGTAATTCGAAGTTGCAGCCAATAAAAATCACACAATTTTTGATCCCAATTTTTTCGAGACGGGCTCGGGATACGGGAAAGTTAGAAAAACAAGGCAATTTTTGACTCCCAAGAAAACGAAAGGACTGACTACGTCATCCTGCATAATAAAATAAAATTGAATCCCAAAGAGATTCTTGGAAAATTTAAAATATGAAACGTTATGTAACCTTGCGTGCCACTAAACAACCAAATATGGTAACAAGAGGCTGTCATTGGTCAGATTATAATTAAAGCATGAACCATTCCAAGAAGAGAACAGATGGAATTAATATTTTACTTTCCACCACCGGCTACGCAAGAACTCACTGCTTGTCTGGTGTCTGAACGCTGTGAAACTTTAAGACGAAACTAAATGGCTACTGGTTCAAGCATAATCATCGATGGAGAGACGTTCGACCTTATCACCATACCAAGTGCAGAAAGCAAACTGGTGCAGTCAGCCAAACAGGAGCTTCTTGGCGATCTAAATCTCCAGAGACTTGTTGATGACTTGGGAAAACTCGGAACGTTTATGCGCGTTGCTTACAACGGTGTGGCAGGAAATACTAAGGTACAAATAAAAGTACAGAGTGTCGGCTACAAGATTACAAAACTGGCTGACAAATCAGCTATCACAGTACACCAGTTCAAACGTACATCGACAGAGGTACTTAAAAAACTGAAGAACACCTATCAGTTCTTGCTAGATGGACAAGAAAAGGTGGCGGTACTAACGCTCTCGAGGATGGCTAACAAGGCAGAAGCCATGGCGAAAGTGGCAAAGGAATTACGAGAAGATTTCGACCAGGTAACAGAAGATGTGAAAAAAGCCTTAGAAGATACACAGATGGCAAAAGGTGATCAGGAAGACACCAAGACAACTCTGGAGAGGAAAAGAAGGGAATTCAAAGAGAAAAAGGAGAAAGCGGAGGAGCTGGAGAAAATTGCACAAAAGGCTGAAGAGGAGGCGACAGAATTGTACAAAAAGGCTCAAGCGAGAGGAAACGGCACATACTGCAGCACAGAAAAAACATGACAGCATTATGCAAACGATAGTAAATTCGATCACTGATGTCGTTACAAGTGTGCCAAGCGCAGTGGCGTTAACACTGTTGCTCCGATTCGAAAAAGCAGCCGAAAAATTGATGGAAATTGGTGACAAGTCCGGATGCAAAGAAGCTATTCGAAGGGCAAACAGAGAAAAGATAAATCACTTAGAACAAGTGGAGAAGGAACGGGACCGTCGACGAGAAGCCATACAACAATGCCTAGAATTCACACAGAAGATCATAAATTGCGAAGACGACAGCGATTTGGCACAGGCAGCCATTGACGCTTTGCACAACTCTGTTGGTGCACTCAAATCTCTCTCTAACACCATGATGAAAGTGTCCATGTTTTGGGAGGTGATGCGAATACAGTGCAACGACTTAGCTCAAGGTGACGTAAAAGAAGCCGTCGAGATGATGATTGAAATGCCCAAAGAAGAACGACTAAAAACGTGGACATCCACGGGATTCAAGGAGGAAGCCCTGGGTTATTATTCAAAGTGGGTTGCTCTAAACAACGTGTCTAGTGTGTACATGTTACAGATAGAGGACACCTCGCGGAAATTGCACGAATACCTAGAATTCAACCCAACCACTGAAGAGGCAAAAAGCGAAGTACGTCGACTGGCTTCTGAATTCGCCGATGATTTGAGGCAAGATCAAGAAAAGGACGAAGAGGAGTCCCGGCTTAAAGAAACACAGAAAAGCTCCGAATAAAAATAATAATTAATAATTAAAAAAATTAATTAAAATAATAATTAAAAATTTATAACGCGCCTTTTCCATGTAAATATGATCAAAAGCGCGTGACAACTCGTAAATGTTAAAAGAAAATAAAAACTAAAATGAGCAAAATAATTAAGGCTAAGAATAAACAACGCTAAAAATTAAATAAAGATAAAAAAAAACACTAAATATGTTACATAGTAGGTAAAAAAAAAAAAAAAAAATTACATATCAAAAGCTAGTCTAAAAAGATGCGTTTTTAGTAAAGATTTAAAACGTTCAAAATTGTCCTCAAGACGGATGTGAAGGGGCAGATTGTTCCATAAATTAGGGGCAGCAGATGAAAAAGCACGATCCCCTAAAGTCTTTTTCAGTTTTAAACTAGGATACTTTAAGATAAGACCGCTAGCTGAACGGAGATTATAGCGCGGCTGTTCTTTGATAGCAATCAAATCGATCAAGTAACCAGGTGCATGACCGTAGATAGCTTTAAAAGTAAAAAGAAGTATTTTAAAATCAATACGAAATTTGACAGGAAGCCAATGTAACGCACATAGTACTGGTGTTACGTGACTGTAGCGAGGGACATTAGATATAAGTCGAGCAGCTGCATTCTGCAAGCGTTGTTGTTTAAGTAGATGAGCAGAGGGTAAACCAAATAGAAGGCTGTTGCAGTAATCTATACGACCAATGATAAAAGCATGGACCAAAGTTCGTGCAGACTCCTGGGACAGATATTTTCGAATACGCCGAAAAAAAAAATTGAACATTTGCTATGTGTTTTTTTTTCATATGAAAGCAGTGATGAAACATTCATAACTCGCATCGTAAGTTTTACCGTAAACGTTAATTGCAAGGCGTAAATATGATTTCTGGAAAATTGCGCTTTGCAGGACAGATAATTAGCACATGAATTAGATAAAAATTAGGTCTGGAAAAACTATAGATTCTTTTGATAAGCGGATGATATTTTACCACGCAGCTAAAAATGACAAGTAGTTGTGTAACACTTCAAAATTAGTTCTCTCCTGTTTTTGTGCGCTTCTTGCGACGGTTCTGAGGCACTCCAAGCGAGTAATTGCAATTTTTCATTTTTGTTTTGTTCAATTCAGTATACTAACTGTCTGGAAAATTTCTCTATAGGTTTTACTTCAAAATACAATTATTGTTATTATTATTTCTTCTAAAGATTGTTTTTATTATCATTATTATTATCATGACATTATTCCTTTTCAATTTTAACATTATTCTTTTTCAATTTTTGTTCAACTTGATATCAGTGACATTACAAAAACCGTTATTTCTTAGGTTTTATGGATTGAAATAGAAACACATCCATTGCATTGTAGTATTATAAGCATTGCAATGTAAAGCGCGTTAGATCGTATACCCATCAGAGCTGTGGACTTTTCCACGACCCTGAAGCATTTAGAACGTAAGGAAACTACTTTTTATTTCTTAGAAAAAAAGGTTCACATCGCAGACTAAATGTACAAGTGTTGTAAAGCGCCTTGAACATAGGATGAGAGCGCTATAGAAATAAAGTTATTATTATTATTATGTAAAGTATCAAATGGGATTTGTCTCATGTCTTAAGCTTTTTTTTTATCCATTTCATCGTAGTATTATAATCATTGTAATGTAAAGCGCATTAGATCATATACCCATGTATTTTGCGCTGTATGAATAATAAAGTGATGTTTATATATATATACGTAAACACTGTAAAATTTAACTAGTTAAAATAACCAATGAAAATTGTTGCAAAATGCATCTGAGAGAATCCTTTTGTTTTAGTCAGATTGACCAATTCAGATTGGTTTGAAATAATTCACATAACACAAGATCATCAACAAAAGGCAACTTCTTTCTCGAATACTCTAGATTAGACAAGCTAAACATGTCTTTTTCAAGAAACGGTGTTAGAGTCTGGAATAACCTATCTAATGAAATTCGTCAAATGCCTAAAGTGAAATTTAAACGCAACATTCACAATATGCTCCTTCAGAAACTCTTGGAGGCGAATGAGTATATTGATCTATTGGATTTGAATATGTCTTGAAAACTAAACTCAGTTCATTCTATTAGCTTTCTATCTACATTATCCTTCCAGCTTCCCATGTAATCTGCCTTATTTCTCCTGAGAATCTTCGTTATTATTACTAGTCAGTATTCAGTATTCACCTTATTTTAATGTATTGTACGATAATAATTAATTTTACTTAGTATTGTAATTGTATTGTATTGTAATTGTAATTATTCACTTTGTACTTAGTATTCAGCTTATTTTAATGTATTGTGCGATAATAATTAATTCTATTTAGTATTGTTATTGTAATTATTCTACTTAGTGTCAAGCCACTGCTCGCCTCGAATAGCTATAGCTAACTGCGAGCAGTGGTACATCATATTTTGTATTTTCTCAATTTTTCTTAATAAACTTGAACTTGAACTTGATAACTGGATTCTTTTGATTTGAAATAACTAATTTAAGGTGTTTCGATACAGTTTTTCAAAGGCCATACCGATATTTTTCAATCGCCTTAAAAGTAGTTTTTTCCTCGTCCGATCGCTATAAAATTTTCACCAGTAATTGGCTATGGATTGAAATTTGTGAAAACGTAGTTTTAAGTAAAATCGATATTACTATGACAACAATAAACAAAAAACTTTGAAACTGATAAAAGCCGAATTTTGTGTGATCTACACCTGCTACTGAAAATCCAACTCTAGGAACTTAAAGTTTGGTGTTTAGCAAACAATCTCCGTAAGAAGTAAAAAATTCTGTATGTTTGAATTCGAATAAAACTAAAATATATTTCAAACCTTAAATTTTCAATAGCCGTGATAGGTTATGTAATAAAAACGTTATAAATGACTCAAATTATTCTTACGTAGCGTACGAATGATGCTTAATGTCATGTTTTGATGCTAGGAAATTTTGGTGTACTTTCGTTCATGCGATTTTGAAATCTAACCTGTTTTCTCACCATCTGTATAAGTGCAACTTCATTCAGAATTTGGATTTTTAGCGCTTTCTTGTATATCTCCGAAACGACTCGAACGAATTTTTTCAAAATCTCTTCACATAATCTTCATAATGTATATAAAAATGTCCGAAACTTTCATTAAGATTGATTCACTGTAACACCTTGAAATTTCAAGACAAACCTATCCGACGAACCGGTCAAAAATCTGCGCTCCAACATTCACGGTTTTGACGTTATGGTAATTTTTCCAAATTAATGCGGACAATACATATATCCATGACTAGTACATTTCAGTGTGAGTATTGCCAATATTTTACATTCAAAAGATGCGATAAATTCAAACTAAGATGTACTAGTCATGGAGGTATGTATAGTGCGCATTATTCTGGAAAAATTAGCATAACGTCAAAACAGTGAATGTTGTAACGCAGATTTTTGACCGGTTGGTAGGACAGGTTTGTCTTGAAATTTCAAGGTGTTGCAGTGAATCAATCTTAATGAGACTTTCGGACATCTTTATATACATTATGAAGATTGTGTGAATAGATTTGAAAAAAATTCGTTCGAGTCGTTTCGGAGATATACAAGAAAGCGCTAAAAGTCCAAATTCTGAATGAAGTTGCACTTATACAGATGGTGAGAAAATGGGTTAGTTTTCAAGATCGCATGAACGAAAGTACACCAAAATTTCCTAGCATCAAAACATGATATTAAGCATCATTCGTACGCTACGTAAGAATAATTTGAGTCATTTATAACGTTTTTATTACATAACCTATCACGGCTATTGAAAATTTAAGGTTTGAAATATATTTTAGTTTTATTCGAATTCAAACATACAGAATTTTTTACTTCTTACGGAGATTGTTTGCTAAACACCAAACTTTAAGTTCCTAGAGTTGGACTTTCAGCGGCAGGTCTAGATCACACTAAATTCGGCTTTTATCAATTTCAAAGTTTTTTGTTTATTGTTGTCATAGTAATATCGATTTTACTTAAAACTACGTTTTCACAAATTTCAATCCATAGCCAATTACTGGTGAAAATTTTATAGCGATCGGACAAGGTAAAAACTACTTTTAAGGCGATTGAAAAATATCGGTATGGCCTCTGAAAAACTGTATCGAAACACCTTAAAAGCAGTTAAAATGAATATCAACAGAGTTATTTTGACCTTTTTGTTTGGTTGTTTTTAGCTCCATATTTATGTTGTTTTAACTATTAGTAATGGTAGTTTTAACTAGTTTCTTTTAAGTAAGAATGGTCAATATTTTTGGTTAAATTAACGCACTTTATTTAGTTGTGAGACCATTTCAAATTAGTCAATTCAACTATTTAAAAAACTACCCGGGATGCATCTGAGAGAACCCATTTTGTTTAGTTACTTTTCGTTAATATAACTAAAAAAGAATAGGTTACAAGAAATTGTTAATTTAACCTTGAATAGTCAGTAGATTTAAATACTGTAAAAGAATTGAATAACACATTTAAATGGACCATATTAACAAACAAATTCGGTTTCATCTTTATTGAACGTACATTTATGCAGTCGATTGTAAACATTCTATTCAGTAAAATGGCGCCCTAGAATGGAAAATAAAGGACTGCATCGTACTTCCAAGTATGTAATATTGACTTTTCATCGGCATGAATACCGGCTGATATAAAGGATTTAAGGTTAGCTGTTTTTCGACTTTATTGCAGTTTTGCAGTCATTTCTTTGTTATATAAAAACCCTTGAAATTTTCTAAGTGTCAATATTCCCACTGCGCATGTCCGTTCGTAATCTTCTGCACCTGAATCATTCTGCAACAAAGAAAAATATATGTTTTACTGCCAAGTTACAAATCCTGAACATTTCTTTTCAACTCAAACTACAAGCTTTTCACTTTTTTTTTCATGATAAGGTTTTGGTTTTAATCATGTATTTCAGTCTTACATTTCTATATCTCATGATAATACCGGCTATACCAAAAAACATTGCTCTTTCAGATATACCGTATATGTATTATTGTATATACCTTTTGTTTTTTCCTTTGTTTCTGCCGCAAAAGAATGGAAAAAAAAATAATAACATTCAATCCCCCTAAAAGCGGTCCCTGTAACTAAGTCAGTTGTAATTATTAAGTAAATTGAACAAGTGGTAATGAAGGGTCTTTATAGGGAGGGATGTGAAAAGCCCGCTGTGTAAAAATGCCCTTTGAAGCCCAAACAAATGCCAAATAACCTCTCTGTAGCTTCCTTGGATTTTGAAACGTTACTGCATTACCAAGGTTTGACGCACTTCCAGAATATGCATCACACAGGCGGCGTCAGTAAGTATTGCTATTGTTATTGCCATAGTGACAGTGTAAACCACTGGAACCACCAGTAATTGTGATAGCCATTAAAGTCCATTATTTATTTATAATAATTTCTTAGCCCTACTGAAAAAATGTATATTTTCGTTCCTAAAGCCTGCCCCGTGAAGATGCACGTTTTTCGCTTTGCCATTATAATTTACCCTGATTTATTGATAGAAAACCTTGCATGCTGAACCGAGAAAATCAAATGTGGAGAATTTTGACAAGAAGCAAAGCCGGTCAAAAGTAAGTGATTACTCATCAAAGCCTGTACAGAAGCAAGAAAATACTCTGAGAATACAGTCGTCTCTCCTCGCCTGCTCTGGAAGTTTGCGCGCGAAACGACTCTTGCGGTGCGGAGCGAGGGAAGAAGGCTGTATTCGCAGGCTACAAGGAAAATCAATGTCATGAAAAGGAAAATCAAGGCGGAAATACTTAAATGAATCTATGCATAATTAGATTTCGTTGAGAGAGTCAAGAGAATTTGTAGCCTGTGTAAGGATGTACGCTCTCCCAGCTTTTTTGAGGGGAGGTGTCTATACACGAGCTAGAGAACTTGATGCTGTAAAAGGGGGTCTAATTGCGCTCCTTAGTGCAGTCTCCTGCAGTAATTTTTCTTAGAAACGGAAAAGAAAATTTTTCTTTCAGACTTCCGGTAATTAAATCGGTCAACTTTCAAGTAGATTTTCGCTTAATTAATACGAAGGTAAATTCGAAAAAGAAAACTAAATTATGCTTATTACCTCTGAACTCACTGCACAAACATTTTGAACGCGAAAGAAAACTTTAAAAAATTGCTGGTGCAGATATCTTTAAGTAACATGCATTTAGGAATAGCTACTTCCTTAAATTACTGCTAGCAGAATAAAGAAGTCTATTGTTCGACAGTTTTTTCGATTTATGCGATTCTTTCGTTGTCTCCTTTTTTTCTCTTTTTCATTTTACTCTTGGAGCACTGAACTCGTTGACTGCACGTTGCGTCCACGTAGAGTTTCAGCTCAAATGTTTAGGCAAGACATTGTTTAAAATAGTAATTAATTTTGAATTTGGTATCACTCATGGAAAAGTATTTACAAATATCTGAGCAGAGTCAAGAGAGAAAGCAAGAACCAGCAAGCTGCAGATTATAGCCCAAGCAAGGCTGCCACAAGTGACTACCTCAGCAAGGAAATTGCCAGTAGGCAAGCAATTAAATCTTGCCTTGACAGAACAACGGCTTCTGCAGGAGCATAGGAGTTAAGCTTTTCTTCAACCCTTAGCACACTTCTTTTTCTATTCAATCGTGACATTCACAGAAAGTTATGAACACAAGACAAAGGAAAATAAACTGACGCTACAAAAATTTAGTCCATTTATCAACAATTCAGTCCTCCAAGTAGTTTAAAATAAAGAAATATATACAGTATGTGGTCCTTGGTCCGCGTCTAAAAGTCGTTAACTTGAATGTCTTACCCGAATCTTCCCGTAATGAGCTGAAATACTCCCTGAAGATAGCTTTTATGTTCTTCTCGATAATCCTGAAGTTTCAAGTTCCAGACATGAATATTTTGCTTGGAGTTCGAAAAAAGGCGACCGTTTTCGATGGTCCTTGATCCGCGAATGTGGTCCTTGGTCCTCGTCTCCGGTAAGCCCAAGCAGGACGAAAAAAACGTAAAAATGTTATAGTTTCCACAGGAAAACGTGATTTTCACAAATTTCATGTATTTTTTCTCTTTTCTAGATGCAATTTAGCTAAAGTTTTTTCGGAAGATGTTGTGAGTATAAAATAATCTGCTCTTCTTTCAAAGACTTCAGACAACAGTCTCCTCGAGTCTCCCGGCCCACACAAGCGTCGACTAGCGGTTTTCAGCGCGGTCGAAAATAATTACCAAAAACTCTGTATGCATTCGAGGTATTAAAAAAGAGAACTTGTAGACATGCATGGGGACGATTTTCAAGACATTCTTCGAAAACAAAGGCCGTCAGGTCATAGGTCGCGGACCAAGGACCACTAAGCGAAATTTGGTGATATTTTTAAGAGTCGATAAAACAAAAAATTCATAGTCTACAGCGATATGCTTCCAACAGCAGAAAAAAGTTGATCTGAAAACCTGTTCTGCAAAAAGGCACGTCTTCCCGTTGCGTTTTATTTATTCGCAGGCTAAGTAAACATGGCCATGTAATTTACGGTGCGGCAAAAATCCAAACTTCAAGAAAGACAAATTAACCTACCTGTCAACAAACTTTAATTTCGCGCCTTTACCCACAGCAAGAGAGCCGAAACTTCAAACAAAGGGTATTCAGGAGTCTTTTTAATATCGACAATGTTTAACAACATCATCGATCCAGATTGGACGAAAATTCGCGCCCTGTCACTTTAGCTTCCGGTCACTAAGATTTAGATCTACCGCGTTTCCTTTGACTCACGAAATTCAAGTTGCTGTAAATTTCCTTTACTTGAACTGTGAGCCGAAAACGATAATACGAAAGGAGAGACGAAATATATTAAAAGGTGAAAAAAAAAAGAACAACAAGAAGAGATGGTGTTACATTTTTCAGAAAAGATATGGAGCACATTGACATTCCTCAGATTCCGGTCACGCTTTGTTGTAGGTTAGCAGTCACAATATTCACTGTTGCCCATGTAAGCAATTCTACAGTTTGTATAGGTCAACCTTTAAGTCATAGTCATGATAGTGTAAAGGATTGTCAAGCATAGTCTTGTTCTATTTTAGACTGATTTTGACTGATTTTTAAAAATGTCATTTTACCACCCACAATACTAGTTGAATTAACTTATTTCAATAGTTATATCAACCACTAATACCTGTCATAGAAATTTCGGTTTGGAGCGTGTAATCTATCATTGAAATAGTTGAATAACAAAGTTTGTTTATCTTACGTCATCACTGAATGAGCTACTACTGTAACAGTTTTATGAAGCGCTAGATGATCGCATTCACAGGGACCGCGCAGCAAGTTTCCGAATGGGGGGGCTAAAGAAGAATGCGTGAAGGAAATTTTTGGGGGGGCCGGGGGGGGCATGCTTGTGGATTTCTATTCAATTTCTCTAAAGTGACGGAGAATGCGAATAACGATAAAACTATTGATTTTTTTCCACATCTTCAGTGATGTTGCTATCGCGTCTGAAAATTCACCATCACTAAATTGAAATATCATAGATTGTTATGTTATACTACTGATATCAACCTTTAAGAGTGATTTTCTGTAAAATTCGAACTTCGGCCTGACACGGTACCTCATCGATTTGGCTGATTTTTGGCATGTAGTCTTAGAATGGTGTCCTAAATACTGAATGCATATTCTAAGGTTCGAATTCTCGTTGGTTTCAAAGATACAGGAATGACAGTTTTGACGAGGCCTCGAGCGGCCGCCATGTTGGTGAACTGAAGGAGATTTACAGTAATTAATTCTAGCCTTATCATTAAAATAACTTAATCGTGACTCATACAGTTGCAAAGAACTATCCTTCCTCCTTTCATTTACCTACTCTTATCTGAAAATGGTTAAGCCTGAGCTACGAACGGCTATAACTTCTCACCGCACTTTTTCGGTACTTAAAAGGTACACAAATTTGGTAGAAATTGGAAGGCCAATATCACCCATGCCACATCGATTTAGACTAAGCCATTTTAACTAAACATAGTTTGCTTATAGCTAAGTTAGATTGTTGAATAAAATAATTGGGCAAATGCAACGGAACAGAAATATGATTGCATGAATGCGCAGTGGTTCAGCCACTTGGCCGCTAAAACTTCAAAACAAAATTCGGTGAATATTTGAAAAGAAAATTCTTTAAAAATTGATCGTGCCTCTTAAACCCTATCTATCGCTTAAAAAACCCTCCCTTGTAATGTAAACAGATGATCTTTTGATTCTGATCTTGCGAAGAGCTTGAAATATGCGCTAAAATGAAAATTGTAAATTTTGTTACATACGGTACTAGCTCAAGTTCGCTCTTCGATTTCCCAGACCAATCGGGAGCCGCTCGTGTACTGCACAGTTACAATTTTCTTTGTAGTATTTCGCTGTATACAGCTACAAATTACATATTTTCTTAGGCAAAGATAACGCAAACGTTGTCAATTTTAATCAAAAGGCTAGAAAAACCAACCGTGCACTGTAGCTTTATGCAAATTGTATGGTATTCGATAATTACACGTGCAAACAGGAACCTACCTTTGCTAATGTACACTGTTTGGCAGATCTTTCCAGCGTAAGATATAAAACTAGTACATGAAATGAAATTAAAGAACTCATCAAGTCAAATTACCTGATCGTACCGTCATTACTGAATAATAAGTCCGCAAAATATGACATGGAATGATCGGTGGGAGACGAAGCTATTTTTAGGAGGACAAGGAACTGCACGCTTGAACGGAACTGAAATGAACAACCTCAATCAAGTTCAGTCTTCTTGACGCTATTAACCGTTTCACCCGAATTTGAACAGGAAGTTGTTTTCTATTTTCTTTCTCATTCTTGCATGTATTCTGCAGTTCGCCCACTATTTTTTCGTAACTTTTAATTTTCTAGCTAACTGGAACTGATAAGAACTACCAACCCCCCTCCCCCCTCCCCCTCTTTGAGTGAACTTTCATTCGGTCTGATTCACAATAATTTTCGAACGGTGACAAAGTGAAATTTGAAATGACATTTTATTTAGTATTTTTAAAAGCTCCTTCTTTTTTTCCCGATAGCCAGGAATGTTTTGAACGTAAAGGCTCAAGTGGCGGTGTTTTTCACGACTCTGCTTGTAGACTGACCTCACCACCAGTACCACGGACATAAAATCTGATCGGAGAGGGTCATACAGTAACTGATGGGTCTCTGAAAAGCGAAATGCAGTCACTTTGGGCGAGTAGGCTATATAGATGATAAACTCATTGTTTATAACCCCATAACCGTATCCCAAAAGTCGAGCCAGCCCGGGGCGAGCGAACACAATTTTGGGGCCACTGGCCACGCCCTTATGTTTAGCGGGAAATTGGTTGATTAGTCAAATCTCCTTAACTCCACGACCATGCACCTTTCCAAATATAACCCTTCTAATCATCATATAGTTAGGGCCTCCCGTAAGCATTTGCAACTATTTTGATTTGTAGAAGACTGTTTAACAGTTTTCATTACCTTAATGTCTCGTAAACAACACGAGGTACATGTTCTGATCTCTCCCCCCCCCCCCAACCCTTCCCCCATCCATAACAAAAAAATTTCAGACCAACACTGAATTGCATGAAGCTATGTACAAAAATATGACCATCTCGAGGCAAGGTTCATCACTGTAACTTACCACATAAAAGCCTTTTCGTTGTTTGCCATCGACTGATTCTGTTCTGAATACTAAGGTTCCATAAACAACGCCACGTTTAGAAAGAGCCCGCCCTTTTCAATACAAGAAAACCCAAGTAGCAATTTCACCAAAGGACATAAGCCGTAAGAAAAGGACCGCGTCAAATAGTTCATGAAATCACAAACGCCTCATGACACCTTTAATTCACTCTTTCTTCGATAAACTAATTTTTAATTTTTTAAGCATAAATGACATCAGAATGCGCGATTATGAGCATTGTAGCTTATGAAAAGAAAATTTAACACCTGATGCACGTGAAAGCGTCTAAGAAGGGGACTAGGGAGAATTAGGAACATTGTGCTTACCGCTGGAAAAATATTGGCTAGTTCTTTGAATAGACTCAATTAAAGCCGTTTTTGTTCAGTAAGGAGCTGTTAGATGGGGGGAAAGCTACATAAAGTAGATCGCATCAGAATCCGGCATAGGACTAGGCTCTCAAAATCGATAAGCTGAATGCAAGACCCATTATTATGTAAAACAGAGAAAAATTCCTTGAGGGAAAAAAATTATGGCTAGGGAAAAGACCCGAAGGTGGAAAGTTAGGATGGTAGCTTCTTTTCAGGTAATCGATCATTTACGTTAACTTCCGCTATCCGACGGGCATATCGGAAAGACTGAATGGATGAGAGTATAACACATTCAAGAAGAAACAAATTTGTGATTTTTCACAACTCAATAAAATAACTAAAATTGTGTACTACTCGGTTATACAAGATTTTTGTTTTCAATTTCAGATTTTTACGATGGGGCATTAGCCCCCGTACTCACGGACACTACTGTACAATCATCGTGTTAAAATCAGTGAAATACTCCAAAACAATTTGGATTCCTACCCTTATACCTTTATTGAAAATTAAAGTTGGGAAGTTTGTTGTTTTCTAAAAGTAGTTTGAACAGCCGAACGACATTTTTTTACACAGAGTGGGGAAGGCAAAGCTTCACTTATCTCTTCTAAGGTAGAAAGTGTCAGCAAAACGTGAGAGTCGTCCTTGAGGGTAAAGTGTCTAACCTAATTTTCTCACCGATTGCAAGTGCCATTTCATCCACGCATAACCTCACCTAGTTAACAGAATTAGCAAATGTAGTGGGGAAACGTTGCGAGAGAACTGAGTAAGATGTTAGGGTAAGTTTTGGAAATTTTCCGCACACCTGGAAAGTCCTGGCTACGCTCCTGATAGAGACTTTTGCTGGAGAGAAATTGAAACATGTTCGCTAATATAGTGACGACCAGAAAGGACAAGCCATAGGATAGTTCCAGAAAATCACCCATTAAAATAGATCACGAAGTTGTCGCGGTGGAGGATGAACTTGAAGGCATCTGATGAAGTGCAATTTTTCAAGGGAGCCCAGACAAGATTATGTACGATGGGCACAGCTTGTTTGATCGGGAAAATTTAGAGAAGCTCAAGGCAAATCGCTAGACAACACATGCTAGAGCTGAACTAAAAATCTTTTGCGCTTTTGCACTCTGTCCCTAAGGGTAAAGGAGAAAGTTTCCCTTTATCAATGCATTAACCGAGTTGATTATGAATGTCTCCTTATGTTGGACGTCTTACTAACAAGCACATTACCACTACTTGCCCTCAGAGGCGTTTTTCAGTTGACGAGCAGAGAAAATTAGGTTTTGACTGTTTGAAATTTTGGATGCCAGAGTGAAGACGCCTTTTGTATGTTGACGTCATCGTCCTACAGTAAAAAGCGTTCGTTTTTTACCACTGATATTACGTCAATCGGTACACTTATGTTGTCGAAAGGTCCGTGAGCATGGTAAATGATTTTACCCTAAACTGCAGACACATCTTCAGATCAATCACTCCTTATTGTTCGCGATATCGGATAAACACTCTGGTCTCTAACTGAATTTTCTTTGCTGTTTACTTTATTTTGAATTAGGACTGTCTTGTGTTGTCCATGCATTGTCTAGCGATTTTAAGCTTTTTCAAGGAAACAAAAACCTGGAATTGTCCCTAGGGTGAGGCATTTGCGCACAGTTTTAAAGCCCTTCGGTGGGGTGACTGTGGTTTTTGATGTCCCGGGCTCATCCCTCATTCTTCTTAACCCCTTCCAAACCAATTTTTCTGTTTATCAAGAATCTCCTCAAAACGGGCTTCGTGATTGAGACAAAATACCTGAAAATTGTACACGGAACCGTTGTTAACGGTGTACAAGGTAGAATGAGTCTATTCATTACTTTGCCAACGCCCAATTTTTAAAACCGGAAGTAATGATGTTTATTTCAAGGGCTCATGTCTCATGAGTTTTGAGTGAATCTTCAAACGTTGTAAATACATGTAGCTGGAACTATCATCGCATCGATCCTCGCTCACTAATAATGATAACTTATATCAACTTCCATTATTTATTGCCTGGCTAAGATTTTCACTGATTCTTCAGTTCAGTTGTTTGAAACCAGGCGGTTTCACGTGAGTTGTAACGCCAGGCAAGGAACGTGACGACCCGCGATATGCGTGGGAAAATATTACTTTTTT
>NC_133203.1:47286365-47346365 GCF_958299795.1 Porites lutea
GGAACAAAAACCTAAGGTGAGAAAAAAGTCGAGAAAGGGAAAATTGCCGAGCACGAGATTTGCATCGAACTATTCGGGCTTCGTATAATAACGATAAAAATTAAGAGTGCAATCATTGTTTCTTTTCTTTTTTCCTCCTTCTTTCTCCTCGCTCTTGCTATTTATCCTTTTCTTTTCCTTTGTTATAGTGTTTTTTCGATCTTATTGAACGAAGAAAACCCGCCTTTGGCCCTTTTCCACTAAAATGGCTGCAAAAATATCACTTTCAAAAATCTTGCTAGATTTTTATACAAGTTAAAGTTATATACAGTACTTTTCAAGGTGCGCGAATAATTTAACATAGTGCGCTACTCCCACTTATGCAATGCCATTCGGGATTTAAGCTGTTCGTTATCGACTCAGGCCCGAGGATCCCCAGCACGGCGGAACTTGTTTACGATGAAAAGTGTCTGTCGTCCTTACCCAGATGTGGTCACCTTCAACTTCGCTGGATATGGAGCGCTATAAAAACGGCTCTTACACCACAGTCAAGAAAAAAAAATTATGCATCTGGTTCTGCGCTCAGAACTTATGAGAAGCCGTAGGCCCAGTCCCCGAAAAGCCTGTCGCCTTCACCGCGATCAAAAGAGAGAAATTTTCTATAGCTAACCAAAGTCTTTCAAAGCTAAGGTTTTTATTTTTTTTTTTTCAAAGTTAAATTTTTACCAACGCGTTGTTAATTTACAAAACGTTATTACTGAAACTGGTGTTACTGTTTCGATACTCTGTTGAAACTCGGGCGCAAAGCGTTTTTAAGGAATAAAAGCATATTATTTGGATAAAATTATGGTTACACTTATATAACTTACTCGTTTTTCATGTATCCTTGCCTACATGGTACCACTGAATGGTAAATGGATGTCACTAATTCTAGCTTGTAAAAAAATGTCAACGTTTGGCCCCGTTGGACCCGTAGCTCCCAGTCGCGCTAATCCTGATTAATAGCGAAAAATGAGGGATAAACCAGAGAAGCCTGAAGAGCTTTGCAGCAGTTCTGTGGTGTTCACTGTGTTAGTTCTGTGCATTGTAAATAGGATGGAAGGTTTTACGTTTTAAGGTTTTCAAATTTAACGCGAATTTTTCTTGTCTGGAAACATGTATTAAACTGGAGCTTATAAAACTATTATGTTGAGCCTTAACTCCGAAATTCAATACCCCTAACAATCTTTAAGACGGAGAAAAGTACAAAAGTGGATAAACTCATTGTGATAATCCTGAAATAGTGTAATATCTTACCTGTCTTACAGTGGAAAGGGAGATCCTCGCTTAATTCTCTCCAGTCGGGAGTTTGCGACTCAAGGAGACGATTTAAATTTAGGCTGGATCTCGATCCTTTCTTCGGCGTTGAGAGATCTGGGCACGATAATAATTCTATTCTTTCTTTTTTAGTTATTTGTGTTCGCTGTTCACTGGGTGGCGTGTTAGTAAAACGAGGAGGATTTGGGAAGCACAAACCACAGGTCTGGTCTGGCCCAAACCCATGCTACGATAAAAATGGAGTTATGAAATTCGTAAGTTTAGTAAGAAACAAAATGAAGTATTACTTAGTAAGTTTGGGGTCAAGTGTAACCTTTTCTGCAAGGTAAAAAAATAAGTTTTAAGTTTTTGACTTTACTTCCTGGAGAGTAAGTTTTTCAGTAAATCAAGATTCATAGACAGAAAAACGTTTACCACCATCTAAGTCCTTTCTTTAATTCGCAGTAGCGGGTTAAAGTTGGCCTTTTCTTGGCGTACAGGTTAGGGTCAGGGTTATGAACTCTTGGAATAGCCTGTGTCAAAATTATGCTGTAAAAAGTTTGTAACAAACACGACTGCAAAACAGCCCGTATTTTTTTCCCAGGTCAAGAACGCGCGAGCGGTCAAACGAATAGCCTGCGAGCGGAGACGTATTTTCGGTCGTCGCTTCTCTCCACCTGAAAGGTAAGGTGAACGGAAGTGACGACCGAAAATGTGTCTGCGTTCGCAGGCTATCAAACGAAAGGTCTGGATTTAGGTCTGGAGTCAGGGTGAAAACGGATAGTAAGACTGGAGAGAGACGCGAAAAATACGTGTGTGTGTGAGACTCATGCGTTTCGCGCGATGTCACGCCGGCGCCTTCGCAATATTGATTTTGAAAAAAACAAAACAAAACAAAAAAAAAAACCCGACTGTTTCGCCGACTAAAAACGAAATCAAATGTTCCCTTTCCTATAAACTGCCGTTCTGGACTGCAGATTTCCTTTCCTTTATACCCCACTTGGGTTTCCGTGGTCGCGTTTTCTTGTTTCAGTGCTTGATGGATTTCTAAAGCCAGAGCACACATCTCGTTTCTGATCTCTCCACTATAGCCTCCACCAAAGGATCCCCCTTGGTTCACAGACGACATGTGTCATATGAGCATTTGTGCTGGTGCCTTCGTTCTAACCAAGTCTTTGTGCATGATGAAAGGAGCATCATGTTCAGAGGTAAGTCGGCCTCTTTTTGATCTCTTTGTTTTCGCCATTCTTATTGGCTCATCAGATGCAGTTAGTCTTTTGATAGGTTGAACTGTGAAACATTCGTTCTTTTCCTTACATCGCGGAACGCAGAGCGTGAATTTTCATAGCCTGTGAACAGGCTCTCTGTTTGGGGAAAGGGTAAAAAAATCGCGAGGAGAGGCTCCTCGCGATTTTTTCACCCTTTCCCCAAACAGAGAGTCTGTTCACAGGCTAGGATTTTCACACTTGACCCTTGTCCTTTGAAACTTAATAATAATGGAATTTTTGTTGATTTTTCTTAAAATCAGGGCCAGTATTTAGCAGTGGTCCCAAATCCGTCCTCTCCAGCTGACTGCTGTGTGTGTAAACCATGTGAGTAAAACAAACAAACAAACATCAAAAGCAACTATAACCAACAACGAGAGAGATTCTCTCTTGCCAAAAAGGCGTAACCACGGTACCGATAAACGATGTCCTGGGTACCAGGGCATTTTTCAGTTTGGCACGCGGCGAGATGTTTCGAGGTCGGCGGCATGCTGACATATCTTCGATGAGAGGGCACGAGCCTAGTCTACCAATTCAACACCGCTGGGGACGTTTCGCTGTGAAATGCCCCTAATGGCGGGAAGTGAGGAGAGAGGGCTGTATTCGCGGGCTAACAAGAGCCTTGAGCGGCGGTCACTATCAACACTTAACCCGAATCGGAAACCTGGCGCATGTATAGTATCTGGCACTAAGCGATGAACAAGTTCCACACTTTAATAAGTCACAAATATCAATTAGCGCCGCATCTTCTCAGCAACAATTGAGAACTTGTTGATTTTGATTTTTCTTTGCCATTTCTGATAAGCCCTGACTGATTAGAAGACAGAATAGAACTTAAAAATTACTTTTCTTACGTTTCTTTAATTTTTTTTTGCGCCACGGAGCTTATTTGCAATTTGGTATATACACACTCAGTGATCTTGGTGATTTGAGCAATCTGATTGGTTCGCTATCTCGGACTATTCAACAGGATTCACCTCCTAGCGAGTGGATAATGTGTGAGCTCGGTGTTTTTCCCATTTTTTTAGAGAACGATCTTTTAAAAGTCGACAAAATCCTAGGGCTGACTTTTTTTAAGGCAAGAAAAGACTCGGAAGGATTCAATACGACGTTTTTCAATTTACTGTAGCTGAGTTTTATGCTCAATGGATTGTTTACAACTCCCGCGTATTCGCGTAGAAGAAGTCGTTTCGTGAACTCAGCGTTTTCTAACAAGAAAATGTTGGCTCAAAAATCGAAGTTTATTTATGAAAAACAAATTTAAAAGGAAATGTTTGCAGAAATTCTACGTTTCAAGTAAATAGGAAAAAGAATGATACAGGAAGACGACGTCTTACCTCGAGCAACGGAGCCGCCATTTTTGTCAGCACTTCAACCCTTTTGGCTATAAACTTGGTGAGTCGACAGAAAACAACAAAGCTCTTCTTTTCTTCTCAGGTAAGGAAACATTTTAAACTTTTAGCGGTTCCATTTAAGCCATTACCCTATTGTTTGCGAAATGATAAACTTGTGAATTGCCATGTTTGAAAATTCTGGAAAGATCTATTTTTAAACTTACGCGTGATTAGATCTGTCAATCAAATCGTACTCTTGAATGGTTTCCTCTCTGATTTTGTTGAGATCACTTCGTGTGTATATACTAAAACAATTATTCTTTTCAATCTCGGTGAATAGTGGCTTTGGAAATATTTACCTCGCCACTTCGTGGCTCGGTAAATATTTTGCCACTATTCACCTCGATTTCAAAGAATAATTGTTAAATATACAGTACTTTCTCTCAAGATAACCTCGCCTTTCTAGCGAGGGGTTATTATCACGCGCGCTCTCGTTTCGCTCTCTCTACTACACATGTCACCAAGAGAGTTTATCACCAACGGTGTGACTTTGTGTAAAACAGACGAATGATTGCTCATCAACACAAACAGTTCGCCTATGTCTTTCTCTTACAAATTTTAAGACATATTATGCTGCACAAAACTGACTTTTTTTATTTCTTGTCTTCTCACAGATGAACCTCTTTGAAGCATGTACCTTAAACCCCGTAACCTGTGATGGACCTAGCGAGAAATAACCCAAGTTCGGTTGTTCATGTAGCAACACTGGCTTCGGTTTTTAGACCAATCGTTTTTGAAGCTCTCTTGCGGCCATCTTTACGTGTTCTGCTATTTGCCAGGCCCCGGCTGTTCAAAAGATGGATAACGCTATCCACCGGATAAATCACTATTAGGAAAACCGATTGCGCTATCCAGCGGATAGAGATTTATCCGATTGATAGCGTTATCCACCTTCTGAACAACTGGGGCCAGTTCAACATCTTCACGTCTCACCACCACTTTGCGCGAATAGGAAGATACCGACGGAAAATCCCACCCATGAAAGCCGACGAAATCCGAACCTCTCCAGCTATTTCTCAACTCAGAAACTGCTATGTAAAGATCAAGGCTGTAAGGGATCGTGACTTGAAAAGTTCATCTGACAGTGGAGGGTATCATCAATTTTGAGTAACACCGCATGATAAATTGAGAATTACGTGATTTTTTCCATAACAGGCCAACTTCCATGAAATCAAAATGGCCTTTCTTGCAAAAGCCATGGGTGGCAATGATACATACTGGATATATATACCACCCACGTTTTTAGTTCATCCCTAGAGATCTCACTTGCACCAACATTTTGTGCCATGTTACTCTTTTAAAATTTTACTTAATTTCACTGGTGATGTAGAAACTGTGTAGAAGCAATGTAGAAGAAGATATGAACTAAAACTTGAACACATCTCGATCCTTAAAATGAGAGGAGTGACCCGACCCCAACACTCTCACAGAAGTCACTGCACTTTGCCACAAGTTGGGGGTTTATCCAATACCCCATTTACACCAAAGCTCAAACATGTTTAAAAGCTGTTTAGTTACACACAATAGTTTTCTTCCAAAAAGGTGCCTAGTCGTTTTGTTGACAACAAATTTGGAACAAATGCAAGCACAAGTTAAAGTTGACTTGAATCATACGCAAAAGTCAGTGCTTTCTTTACATGTACTAATACCGAGTTTTGTTTCATTTAACCTTTCGTAGTTTAAATAAAAACATGTTTTTGCTAGTGTTAATGTGGTATTATAGCGTAAATTATACATTCAGCCACATTTCACTACCCTTTTAAATTTGAAACCTTTATTACAGTTCCCATGTCAATGCAGCATATTTGAAGACGACGCAAGAACACGGTAAACATTGATTGCACTTTACGCATTTCCGCGAGAACTCGTATGTGGAAATCCATCAAACTTTGGATGTGTGGCGCTTTAACTTAAACCCGCTTCCACTTTAAATAAAGAATACTGGTAACGAAGATCTGCAAGGCATTGGCTCAGATGGGACACAGGGTGCTCGGCCGGGCACTGAAAAATAATTTACGATAATTATCAGCCACTTAATCAATAAATCAAATTCTCCAGCAATCAAATAAATAAAAATTGCAAAAGTGAACTACGTTGAAATCTATTAAAAATGTCAAGACACTTAGACAAAGTTATTTTGATGTCAATATTTTCTGCCAAAACATTTAAGTTATGGCGGACTAATGAGTTGATTCAGTGTAATTATAGATTATTAAAATAACGCGCTATAGTTACTAAATGCTGAGGATAGTTTCAAGCAAGCGCTCTAGGGTGAAACTCTTACCAAGATACGGGGCACAATTTGGTGCACAATATCCGCGAACCGAAGAAGGATCTTTCTCAAGTCACAGCTTAACATCTTGGTGAGTATGGCTCCACTGTTCTGCTTCACAGCTTCAGAGTTTTCTGTAAGAAATATTCAATACATATTAACTCGAATAAATTCTTTGCTCAAATGATTAACAATTATTGGACGAGGTTGAGCAAAATATCGTGATTTGTCTGTGGCGAGCAGATCAATTATTTGCCGTAGGCCGAAGCGCATGAGCAGACCATTATTTGTAGGCAGTTATTTGCAGGTCACGTGGTGGGCTCTTGGCCAATGAAAAGAAAGAAACATTTGCTTCGAATGATAAGAGGCCTTACGTTCCTTAGTCTGCTACATAGCCGTTTTTAGAGGAGCGTTGCGTGACGACTCTAAAAACGGTTGTGTAGCAGACTATACGTTCCCTGAATTCAACCTATTATCTCCCGGTTGTTCTCTAATCACTCGTTCTCCCTTACCAGAGACGATATTCAGCAGAAGTGAAAGCATATCTTTTATTATTTCCGGCTCGGTGAGAAGCAATTGCACAACTGCATCAAACAGCAGTATTTTCGAAGTTGAAGAATCCCCAGAAAGACCCTCAGTGCATGACCCATGGGTCGTACAGTACTGGAAACAAACCAGGCAAAGTTGGGCAAGATTTGACATCATCTTCGCCGGCAAAAGGTGACTCCTGCTCGTAGATCCTGGTTCCGCAGCTAGTTCCAATAAGCTAAACGTGAAAACAACAAAACATTAATTTTTTAAGTCAGAGGAAAGAAAAGTCCCTTATTTTACTCAAAAGAAACGTTACACGAATTAAAAAAAAGGCAGAACTTTTGCGTAGTACTTTAAAAATAATTATTAGGATTTTACCAAAAGAAATGAAAGCGTAGTTGTGTTTTTTTTTCCTTTGGATACTATTAAGTATTAGGAGTGAACGAGCTAAAGTGCTTCTCAAAAAGGATCTTCAATGGATAGTTACAGTTCAGTTCTTTATGCACAAGGGTCTCTCAAGTTAGAACAAACTTGTGGGTATAATGTACAACCTAAAAACAAAGTGTGCACAGGAAAAAAAACCGCCCTAACTGTCTCTGCACACCCCTGTTCAGAATATTGTTCAAGTGGCAGGGTAGTGGTTAGCCTGCGTAGCAAGCGTTTCCGCGCGAGTTCGTCGAGAACGTTTTCTCCCCTCCCCCTCCCTCTTCCACCTTTTTTTTTTTCGCTTCCGCTCTAACTTTCGCGCAATAACTCGATTGGAAACGCTTTCTACGTAGGCTAGGTAGTGGTTAGCTTGCTCTAGGCGTTCACCCTTTACTCCAACCCCTCGCTGTGTTCCTGCTCACACCTTTTTGTGCCGTCAACACAATCTGAATGCTTGGAACAGGCGAGGTAATGTTTGTAAGGTGTTCTGCTGCCGAAATGAGTCAGAGTGGTACAAGATAATGTTTTAAAAACTTTAAAATCAGTTCAGTTTTTTTTTTATGTAAACAGAAGCAAACACAAGTATGTATCCTGCGAATACAGCGGTCTCCCCTTACTCAAATAGCGAGGAGAAATGGCTGTTTTCACAGGTTAACAAGTATGGAGACTGAGCTGTATTTGTGTCAGTCTCATCTACATATAGCGTCTGAGCCACTGCAGCCTGTGAATGCAGAGGTATATCTGGTCGTCATTTCGAAAAGTAACTTATCGGGTGGAGGGAAGCAACGACCGGAAAAACGTCTGCGTTTGCAGGCTAGAGCCACCGTCAATCAACAGCATATTGGCAATAAACAGTACTACATTAACTGTGTATGGTTACATTTGATGACTTCACTGCACACGAAAAGCTCATTTTTGGCTTTACAAATCCTAAGTGTGGATCAAGTTAAGACACTTACCATCTAACGATACACAGAAGGCTATGCACTGATGACAATGGAAGAACTTTAAAATCTTCCTGCAGGATAAAAAGTGCTAACTTCACATGCGTTTCACTTATAATTTTTATAAGAAAGCATATAATTCTTATTTAAATCGGCAGCGTTTGTGGAAAATCGTCGTTGAATAATTAGTAACAAGCTGGCATAATGAGCAAGGCATTTCATACATTCTAAGCCCTACGTAGAAAAAACATTCCTCTATAAAGGAAACTCACCATTAATGTCTCCATTGGTGAAGTCATGTACTGTAACAGAAGGTTGGACTGTTTACATTGTCTGTAGCATTCACAAACAGCCTAAAAAAGTAACAAATTTGAGTGAAAAACTTGACAACAGGAGTCAGTGAGAGTCGGTGAAAATTAATAATATACCTGAATGGATGCATAGAAGATAACAGCAATTTTGACCCTGTTTACATGGGTCTGGCAAATTTTTGAACGGAGGAATTTCTTACCTGTGCAACCTGTTTACACAACAGCGGTAAAATTCTGTTGAAGTACTGTTTGCATGAATCCATACAAATTTTTGTGGTTGGTGTCAACACTGGAATTACTTCTTCATCATGCATGTGACTAGGCTCCAAAAACTGAGCAAAAACTTGCATGGTTCAGGTGTGAACACGAGTCTGCATAAAACTAAGTGGAACTGAACTGGTTAAAAATTTTGACCAACTTCTGATCAGGTCAAAAAGATGCCCAGTTCTGTGGGCCCCGTTTAAACAAAAGGTGGATCCGTGCAAGTTTTTGTCCATTCAAAAATTTATCTGGACTGTGTAGATGGGGTCTTAGAAAGCAGAAGGAAGCTGATGTGAAAATAAAACTACATGTACCTGCAATATAATTTGATGTTCCTCTCCAAGTGTATGTTCATCACTCTGCAGAAGAACAGGTGGCTCTACTCCACTTTGCTCAGTCTGTAAATTAAAGGAGAAAACCTTAGGAATAATCAAACGTTCATATTTTGAACACAAAATTGAAATCTTCGGCCAGTCAACAAAATATGTGTACCCTGAAGCCCGATGCTCTTGGTAATCAGGCTCCATTGTACATTGAAGAGTAAGTCACTAGTTTTACCTGCGTTCTTTCTTCCAGGATAACAAAACTACATTCTCTGTTATTATAGATGGAAATGGAGAAAGAAAAAGGAATTAATTTTGTACATAATTTTCTATAACCAGCATTTAAATTGACATAATAAACAGAAAGCTGTGGAAGAAAAGCTGTCTGTAGAGTTCTTTTTTGGGAGTGGGGAAGGTGGGGGGGGGGGGGGGGGGGTAGGCACCATAAAGGACAAGGAAAATATAAATTAAACAGCACATTGTATAAAAAACCCACTTCAATTCAGTAAGCTTGAGGAGGGTCTTCTCCTCTATCTTGGCATCCTGATATTCTCTCAGCTGCTGTCTGGAAAAACCTATAACCAATGAAAAGTAAAATAGGCCACTTGCACTAAGAGGTCACATGACCAATACTTCCCTTAAACAATAAGTTGGAATCCTGCTGATGCCAAAAATTGACAGAGCACATAAAAATGATCTTACACCCGAAATTTGAGAGGGAAAGCATTTAAGGGAGATATTTTATGGCACTTTCATTTTTCAACAAAGTAGTATGATTTGTATTGTATTGTACTTGAAGTTTAAGTGCAAAATTTGTGTTCAGAAAGCAGTAATTCGTAATTTTCAAAATCACATTTTGGTCACATGCCCAGCTACAGACTTACTCATTTTAAGACAATGGTGCAGGTTTGAAAAACCAAATCACTTTTATTTTGTTTAGGATATGATCCACTAATCATTTTTTGAAGGCAAAATCATATAACTTTCGTTTTCATAAAAACGATGTCACATGACTTCTTTGTGCAAATGGCCTATTATTACAGGAATTTGAGAGAGAATCAACAGAATGGGGCAAAATAAGGTAAAAAAATCCTCCATGGCATAATATTGGCAGGGTATCAACCGAAGGTAACCAGAGCGAATATGATCCAAATCAACCAGGATTACAAGGGTATCAGGAAGAATTCATAGAAAATGAGTTTATCATAATGCTGTTGTTAAGAAATAATGCAAAGTTATATTTTCCCACAATATCACTCAGTTCCTTTGTTAAAGTATGGTACAATGTTATTACGCTGATTTTAGGACAATTACATGCATATCCCAATGGTTAGGCTCACATATGGGTGAAAAAAGCCAAAAACTGATGGCTACCAAAACTACATTTTAAGCCATGTTTTACTTGGCCAACCCTAATAGCTTAACAAAAATGCAAAATGTGTCAAACCATTGAAAAAGATATTTTAAATTTTTTCATAACCACACTGTCAAACCCTCGCTGTTAATACAGACACTGAATTTAGAGAAAATGCAAGGGATTTCTTTCCCCAGGGACAAAGCAAACTGTCCGTAAATAATGAGGTGTTCATATTGAGTGGGTGTCTGTAAGGCCAGGTTTGTCTGTAATAGCAGATATAAGCAGACATCCATATATCTTTTGTCACACAAAGATGGGGACAATGGACAACATTAAACTTTGCTCCTGATGTTTGGAACTCTTTGGACATTTCCAAATGTCCTCCTTATTGCAGCACTTAAGTGTGGCTTGTCTAAAGCCAAATTTTAATTCTTAGTTCCTTTTTTCTTTTACACCTTACCTATTGCTATACTTAGCAGGCCACTAAGGTATAATGGAAGGGAAAATGCCGCTGGAGAAGACAAACATCCACTGTAACAAGGAGACCTGAGGAGAAGTGTAAGAGAGTACCAATCAGATTTTGAGTCTTGTTATTACCATAAATAGATAAGATGGCCCACATGATAAATTTCTCTAGGAAATTAAGCAAAATTGAGCAAAATCAATCAACTTATTCAGGTTTTCCCTTGATTAACGAGAGTTTGTGCATTGCATCTTCTTCAATGTCAACTTAGAAGTACGAATTCAGACTTCTAAGTTTAGCTTTGAGAAAGCATTTTAGATCTCTAAATGGCCTAGACATATCAATGGATGGGCTGGCTAGTCTAGTATTTAAAAACTGAGTATCTGACATTTTTAACCCGTAGCTTCTACATGTATTAGTTACGTTTTTTAGTTCTTAACTTTTAATTACATTACATACTTATTATTACCATTAAGTATTCATTTATCTATTCATTCTTCTTTTGCTTTACAGGGGTGTCGACAAATTTTGGCTGTTTTCTTAGGCTATTCAAGACTTTACAAACCTGTAATGAAGGACCTGAAGAATGTACTTCACGACAGAGACACTGACATGACCTCCTTGGCAACAAGTCACTATCACTTTAAACAATTCTCCATCCAGTGTTGGGAGGTGAAACAACACCTCCACTGCTGATCTCTGAACAGTTTCACTCAGGCTTCCAAATGGACCATTGGTCTTGGCTGGAGAGAGAAAAAAAAAATTTGCTCAGAAATACAGTTTGTCTTGTTGTCGCTAGATTGCTTAAGGCCCAGTTCACACTTTGAACTTTTCGTGTACTGAACCTAATACCATCAATCAAGTACACGAAAAGATTGACGTTTGAATTAATAACTATAAGTCTGACATAATTATCTAATTTGGGTTGACCCATGAATTAAGTTTGAGTGGTCCACATGGGAGTTGTGGGCTCTCTCCCATGGGGCCACTGTAATCGTACAACTTCATCTCTCATGGCTTGCATACCAAAAGTTGTACAAAGATACGAGTCATGCAGTCATAAACTTGGAGGGGTGGCTTAACTGCATAAAAGAACACTTCTTTATACTTGCTGGTTTTTTGGAATGTCTGCATTTAAGCTGTTTTGCTCTAACATCATCGTCACCACCACCATCATCATCATCATCAACATCAACATTATAATCAGATCCTTCTGCCCTCATGGGGATTATAGGGGTAAGAAAATTAATCAGCCTTCCTGTCGTGATTTACTGTTTCCATAACCAGCTTTAATATGCGTTTGAGGGGTGATTGCCTTTGGCCCCATCCTACCAAAGACGAAGGGTTGTGCATGATGTACTTGGTCTGGTCTCTTACCCTAGACCAAAATAAATCAAAAGAATAATAATATGTTGGATTAACGATGTAAGATTTTTTGATAAGTTGAGTAAGAGTGGAAGGGGGAGAGGGGGAACCACAGCTTTCCCTTGAAGATAAATGTACATATAGATGTTATGGTTCAATTTATTAATCCTCAATTATCTTTGTTTCATATTAATTATTCATTATTCTCCTTTTTATTCAGTTTGGGTGTGTTAATGTCTGTAAATTAGCTTGAAATAAGGGAAAATAACATTTGAACCACAAATGAAACTGAGACACAACACAGATGTGCCTTTTTAGTTGAATAACTGTGTCACAAATGTTTTAGTTTAAATAAAGCTTAAAGTGTAACACTACTTACAGAAAAATGCAGCCAGATATTGAAAAATGTTGCTCTCCGGGATGAAACGTTTTTGCATCAGAGCTTTCTTCAGGATGCCAAGAATAAGTTCAATGAGGGAAGGACTGTTGTTTTTAAGCTGCACTAACAAACTCAGCAAACCAGCAAGCCATCTCTGAATCAATTCATGCAGCACCTTACTCCTGTTGTAAGAGAATCATCATTCAAATTTAAGCCTTAATTGGACTTTTCTCTATCTGATTCTCACCTGTAACAGGGAGGCTTCTGTACTACAAAAATGTTGGTAAACGGAGATGTTTTCCCGCATTTAGCAAAGTATATTATTCTTAACACTTTTTAAACTTTTACTTCTAGACAACATCATGACAAAGTTATTTTCATTTGTCATCTTTTATAGTTAACTTAGTTAATCCTGTGGTGTTCCTCAATAGTGACCAACAACAATTTTCTCCTAACAATATCCATACACTGTCAAGAGATAAAGTTATGAGAATTAATAACATGATCATCATAGAGAAAATTCCATGACCTTTTATCAAATTCTCTCAACTAATTCTTAAAGGAGATGTATGGAGTTCATTTTGGAGAATTTGTATGTGGATATTGGGGCTTAAAGGGTTAACCATTCAAATGAAACCCTTATTGCAGCCAATTTGTGTAGCAATGTTAACTTCTTAGGATTTTACAAAAGAGATAAATTTTCTTCTGCTGCTATTAGAAGTGAAAGCGCTCCCAAGTTTACCTTGACAAACTGAGGTTCTCAGAGAATGCAAGGTTAGCAAAAAACATCATCAGCACCTGCTTGGTCCCAGACATGATATGGCTTGATTGGTACAAGACAAAACTTGCATCAAGTAATTCCTTGATAATGCTACAGTCATGTTCTGAAAGGAAAATTAGCCGGGAAAATACACCTAAACATTAAACGTCTGCAGAGTTTTATTCCTTATAAAATGGCCTCTTTTGACCTCTCAGTTAGGCCTGTTTCAAACATCGTGCTATTGCCGTGCTAAGCTGGCTCGACTGTAGCTCGACTGCAGCACAACATTAGCACGACCTGGTTTCAGACGTCAAATTCAATTCACACAATGACAGTTGAATGGAATGGCTGTTGCCAAAAACAAAATACAAAAATAAAGAAACGGTTTAGCAAACTTTTAATATATTCTAATGTATTTATAATTCATGAATTGAGTTCAGCACAGCGGTAGCACAATGTTTGAAACCAAGTGGAGCTACTGCCGTGTAGCACGGCAAGGCTTGCCGTGCTACATGGCAGTAGCACGACTTGGTTTCAAACGTCGTGCTACTGCCGTGCTAAAGTCGAATTTAATTCCATCAATTGAGTTTGGCACGGCAGTAGCATGACGTTTGAAACGGGCCTTACTTTCTAATAATGTCTGCAAGTACCATAAATATTGTAAGGATGATTAATTAATTTACAAATGCGAGGAGACACACTGCTGTCTAATGTGATTGATCTTTTACCTTTCATTTTCCAAACAGAGTTGATTATTTTAGAAATGTGATGTACAACTGCAGCTCTAACTTTTGAGTTTGTGAAAAAAATCTGTGATGTCACCATTTATAAGTGAAAACTTTGCCACAATACTTTTAAGTCGAGCTCTCTGCTTGAAAGTGTTGGTTGATTTTGGGTACGTGAGAAACCAGAACAGTTCAAGTAGCAAGTGTTTCATGAACTACGATAGCCTAACACTTAAGGCAAGCGGCTGGAGATAATCTCTGGCAACTATATTATAAGAATGAAACCTGCCTGCTTTAATAGAAAAAAACAACAACAACAACAACAACAAAACAAACGTTTTTCAACTCCCTGCCTTCCCTGTAGTCATCTACCAAGCAACTATGGTGACAGCCCAGAGGTTTGTAGGTATGTTATGTATCTTTGCTTGAATACGAAACAGTTTGTAATTCTGTCTAAAATTTAAGCACAATGCAAGAAGTGAGACTACAAACGTCAGATGGAATACTTAAAAGCAGGGTAACCTGGAAGCGAGGGTGGTGTTGCATTGATATGCAACTGATTCCTGCTTAATATTTTTCTCCTTTTACTTAAATTTTTTCTGGAGGATCCTGGTATTGATTCAGTGTGTTTCTTCCAATCCCCACTGTATGCTTGAATTACCTTTTTGATCACTAGAGCAGCGATGGGTAATAATCTTCTCTGCAAATTTGACAAGACTCTCAACATGCTCTGTCTGAAGCAACTGTGCCTTGTCACCTCCTAGGGCCTTCAACTGCAAGGATTCAATAACAAACTCCTCCAACTTCTTGACTGACAGTTGGAGTTTCTTCTGTGAAGTGACACCATTGCTCAAAAACTGCAGCATAATCTCACAAATGGTAAGGTTCAAGGTCAAAACTGATGCACTGTGGTTTTCACCTTCAACTTGCTGAGGTGACTTTCCAAGTTTTCTCTTTCCTTTCTTGAATGACGGCGTCGGATTTGCTGTAAATGGAAAGTAGGTCATGAAGTGATGATTGAGATCTTTCAAATATTTATCATACCAGCAAATGACAACTGAGTTGCACTCAGAAATGCTGCAAATCTTCCTTTGATTGTTCTGTGATGCTTTCAAGACAACTTTGAGAATTTCCACTATGGCCAGCATCACATCAATGGCTGATGAAGACACGCTGTCTTGTAGGCCAGTTGTCATTTCAGCAGGATTGCACTCGATCCAACACTCCAATAACAAGGGTACAATTATCTCCATAAAGTCCTTTGCTTGTTCTTCATCAGTCAAGATATTGGATTTACCGTCAATCCCTGTTGGTGATTGACTTAATGTTGAACTGTCATCCAGATGAAATGGTAGACATTTGGGCTCATCAACAGAATGTTGTAATATTTGAACTTGTGTTGGCTGGGTTCTACTGAAATAAAAAATAGGTTTTCTAGTAGACAAGCCATTTTTCTTGGAACAAAAGGTGCTACTTTCTTGACAAGGATTTGATGATAATTCCAGAGCTTTTAAGAATGCAAGTAACTGCTGCAACACTTTCAAGCGTGATCTAAGAGAAGAAAGCTTCCCTTTTGGATTAACTGAGAGTCCTTTTCCACCTGCAAGTTGTAATCCTTTCGACTTCTTCCCCCCAGGAGAACTTTGATGTGAAATCATACCAACGAAGTTGTGAATTAACTGCACTGAACTTGTCACCATGAAATTTGGAAAGTATCGGAGGCATAGTTCCAGAAAACCAAGTGAATCATGCTGGATGTCATCATAAATATGGGTCATAGCACAGCTCAAATGAGCTACGATAAGTGAGGAAAATGGGGCCATTCTTTCTTGTGGTACCATTGGGAATATAAAGCAGAGCAACAAAAGAAGTGACTGTCTTACAGATGGTTCACTGTCTGTCATTCTCTCTGCAACCCGTTTAATAATAATTCCCAGATTATCTTCAAGGAGATACTCATGACACTGAAAGAGATCTTTCAGACCAACAAGTGCTTCCTGTCTTGTTGCTGCACTGTAATGACCAACTTGTGCAAGCAAGTCCTATGAAAAAAATACAATTTTTGTTCTTCAGCAGCATGTCATAGCTTATGTGGCATGTCCACAGTCTATCATTGGACAATGTTTGACAAAACCTGGCCCACAATGGTGTCCAAAAACTCTTATAAGAGTCTTTGGTCTTTATTAGTGTCAAAGTCAAGAATGAAGATTACCATTTTGCAGGCCTTGGTTGTTCAAAGGCTGGATAGCGCTATCCACCGGATAAATCTCTATCCAGTGGATAGTACAAGTGGTTTCCCCAATACTTACCTGCTGGATAGTGATTTATCCAGTGGATAGCACTATCCGACGTTTGAACAACCAGGGCCAGATGATTAAAATCTGCCTTGAGCAGACTTGTGCTTTACAAATGAAATAACATTATTGCAGTGAACAGATGGCAGTAATCGGTCTACTTGAAAATTCAATATCTATATCTATTCTATATCTACCATTCTGCATTATACATCTGCTACATCTAAAAATGGATGTGGAAAATTGCACAGTTTAGCCTGACATATGGTCAGGGTTATGGGAGCTGGGCAGCAAAACTATACAAGGAATTCCAAGGCAGGGTGTTCATTAGGTCGTGCAGTCTCCATTAACTACACAGAATTCTCCAGCAAATGTTTGGCAGATTATGGCTCATTTTTATTCAGACGTGGAGCCTCTTTCAAAGTATTCTCTTGTAATGTTACACCTTTCTCCTGCTACTAGAATTAATTCCTAATGAAAACTCTACCAAGGAGTACACTCCCCTACCCCTCAACTGTGAACACTAGGTGATGGCAACTCAAAAATTTTGTTGTTAGCAGAGGCTAAAAATGAGTTTTAAACTCCAATGAGTGTTTATAGTCTTTGGGCTAAACTTCAGAATACCCGGCCACTGAAATATCATTCATCAAATCCTGCTACCGCAGTCCCGCAGTCGACATACTTTACCTAATATCTGTATATAAACATCACGAAATATGCCGCTTGCATCGTGCGCGTTGGTGTTGACCTTGTTGATCCTTGCTACCGCAGTCCCGCAGTCGACATAATTTACATACATGTATGATCGCAAAATACACGTTAATTGAACTTGATGAGTGAAATAAAAGCAAAATAAACGTGACATGAACTTGATGAGTGAAGTAAAACTTTTGTACTTATGTATTACACGTTCTTAAAGTGTGTTGCGCGAAAGACAATTTCAGTAAATGTGTCTATTCCCGTTCTTGTCCACCAAGCTGTCGAGTACGTAAATTACATTCCATACTCGTTCTATAAATAGTTAGGCCGACCGAGGAGCCTCCGAGTCCTCGAACCACTAAACTGTATACCTTGCTTATTCATTTGCTCGCGCTACACATGAATAATCCCTACCTTCGTTCTTTTATGCATGAGCTAAAACTAGCGCGCTACACGTGAACATAACTCGTTCTTTCATCCATGAGCCGAAACAAACACGCTTCGTTCTTTCATCCATGAGCCGAAACAAACACGCTACACTTGCTCCTCTCTTTTACTCAGTCGCAAATAACAGAGTGCACAAATCGTATGAACAACAAATATATTCAATTTCCTTTGCCTTAGTTACATCATAAAATCTATTTCAAAACATTATTTTTAATAACAGCAACTCCGGGTATATATAATGTTCACGACGCTCATAGTGTCTGATACATCCAAGATGCGTGAGTCAAACGCACCTGAGCGAGACACGAATATTCCTTGCACACTTATTGGAATATTTTGTAACATGCTTTGAAAAGTTAACGCTTTGTTGTACTGGTGGCATACACTTTCTTTACATCATTCAAAAATACACTAAACAAGTCTTCATCGCGGTGCATGTACCTCCAAATAAATTCCGCCAAATATGTTGAGAAAAGATGCTTTCGAATGCCAAACTTAGGTAGTTTACACTTTGCATGCCTCCAATGACCTTCAATTTTATTGGTATGGTGACCGTCTTTGTTCACAAATTCTACTGAGTGATTAACTGTTCGGTGTTCATAACCATGTGTCTCAAGTTTCGAGTACGCTTTCCAGCAATCAGAAACAATAATAGTTCCAGGTTCAATCCATTTTTGGATGATGGGCAGTAGTGTTTGTTCGTCCCGTTTTTCCACTGCCACCAGGAAACATTTCCTGCTGTCTTCCTCGATTCCCCCAAAGACCCACTGGCCTTCGACATGATGACCTCGGTGGTATTTCCTCTTGCTAAATTTACTTTCGTCGATCTGTCCAGAGGTCTTCGACATCATAAACAAGCTTCAACAAGCTTCTTAAGTCCGATGAAGACAACGCTACCGGAGATGTCCTTCTCGGGCGAGCGCTGCTCATATCACTTCTCTACAGAGGAAACCAGAGTGATCCCTCCAAATACGCCCTTCTGTCTCCTTGGTTCCACGCAACTGGTCAACGCTGCCAAATTGATCGCACGCATGGATCAAGGACACGGCCTAGTGGACAGAATCCTTCTTGCCACCCCCCTTGCCTTTCGTCCGACCCTTACTGAAATGGACGCAGCCACCGATCAGTTATCCACCGAGGTAGTCAGTGACTTCTCTGAACTGTTCGAGAACATAAATGGAATTGACGAAAGCGTTGAATTCGTCTTCGACGATGAAGGGAAGGAGCTACTCAGAGAGAAAATGGACGAGTTCGTGGCTGAGGTCAATGAAGCCATCAGAGATGGGAAAGTGCCACCCAAATCAAAGACACCAGAACTTATCCCGAGAATAGCGTGCGCCCTACATGTCTTCAATCACGCCATGGAAGAATTATTGGCTGGTGTACCCTCGTCACCCTTTCTTAGTAACGATACAACCTGACACAACGATATCAAAAACAACCCTGGAAAATGCAGCATCTTTCGTGAATCACCTCGAGACACAGAAGGAAATACTCTGCCAGGTAAGCTATCGTAAACACCAAAACTTTCATTTTTCTTTAATTACCTTTATGGCGCGCACATTCTAATTCTTATTAATAGAAACTCGGCTTGTTCTATTCGCCCATAGAAAACGATCGCGCGCGCGCAAAGCTCTTTGAATGGTGGTTTATTCAAATCTTAGAGAGCTTTTCACTTGAGTGTAGACATTAATTAATGCATTTGCCGTGGTTTTGTATTACGCCGCTTAGCGAACGGTTTTCAACGCGTGCTTCTTCAATATCTCAGCCAATTCGAAGTAAAACAAAACTAATCATTACTTGCTCGCGACATTTTGTGATTGGCCAGTGTGATACGTTTGGTGTTAGTTTTTCTACACTCGGTTGAAAACTGTTCTAATACGTTACCTCAGTTATTCACGAAGTAAAACAAAGCACTATTACCAGAAATGCAGTAATGTTTTCCCGTCTATTGTTACGGATAACTGATCAATACACCGCGACAATTACCTGTCTCACGGTTACTTGCATTGTTTTAAATGAGTTTCTTCTCCTTTTTCAGTTTCTTAAAGAAGTCACAAACGCAGTTTGTGATAAAACCATCGATCAGCCTACCACACAAATGGTCAGGGACAACGTCTTAATCACCCAAGGCCCTGTGGTCTCCTATCGGTCGTTCAAACATGGCAAAAGATCAGCACGTGCAATTGCCGAAAGTGAATTTAACACCGCGACAGAATCATTAATGCAAGATGGCTTTGGAAGAATTGTGGAATTTAGAATTCCTCGAGCAAGAAGCGCCTGCAAGGTATTTGTGAAAAGCAAGCCAAACCCTTGGCCGAACTGTACGAATGTCAGTGTAAGCGAATTTGACAATGCCTTGGCCAAGCCTCTACATAATGATATCACAGTTCCAATGAGACAATATCTTCAAGCCAATAATTACATCACGAATTAGCAATATTTAAATCAAATCCATTTCTGTACGACAAGCGACATTAAGTTAAGACAAACAAACATGTTCATAGCAGTCAATTTAGATTTCCTTTTTAAGAGTAATTTTTCATCCATAAATTATAATTCAAAAACCATTTTGTTGAATGGAAACGTTTTAGCTTTTTACATTCGTATTGAATACCTGCTTTTCAACAGTACCATTTAAGTAGCAATCATTTTTTTACATTCTACATATAGTTTATATTCTACTATGTTTGTATTTCATTGCATTTTTAAACCAATTAAATTAAATTAAAATATGACCTTTGTTGCAATGCTTGTTTACATTACTTTATCTTAAAGCGGGACTTTTTGCGCGGCAGCATTAGATAATCATCGAGTGCGGGACTTTAGACCGCCGTATCACTTCATTCTAGCGCCTAGCTCATTGCTTATTCACCCGGAGTGCGGGACTGCGGACCCCCAGCGCTTAGCTCATTGCTTAGTCACCGAGCGCGGGACTGCGGACCGCGGTAGCACTTCAGTTTAACACTGAGTTTAATACTTATTCATCGACTGCGGGAGTGCGGACCGCGGTAGCACTTCAGTTTAACACTGAGTTTAATACATATTGATCGACTGCGGGAGTGTGGACCGCGGTAGCACTTCAGTTTAACACTGAGTTTAATACATATTGACTTGCTAGCCGACTACGGACCGCGGACTACGGGAGCAGTAGATTTAAAAAGGGCGTGAGTGGCCGGGTATTCTGAAGTTGCTCCAGTCTTTGTGAAGGGAATTAGGGGACCTTAACAAGGTAAGAAGAGAAATCTTTGTTTCATAGTGCTATGCGGCACAACATAAGATAATTGAACACCCAGTAGGTCTCAGTTTCTTCAACTTTTTCTGACTTGCCGATACAACTAAGCTCTATTATACCTTAAGGGTTTGATTTCTTTGATTTGTAGGCTCCAAGTCTTGCTGAAGTTGAGTTGGAATGAATATCGATCTCGACTTGAACGAAGTGTCTGTTGCATTCTGTGCAGGTTGCAGTTTCTTTCCAACTTTCAGCTTCACTTTTTGAAAGTCCTGCTCTTTGAGTTTTCTTTTCCTCTTGTTTTTTGCCATGTCTGAGAACAGAGCCCTGTCTACAGATAAAGATAAATTTTACCAGACATAAGGGATGGTGAAAGATCGTGGAAATTATTGACTCACATGTTAGTGCGCCAGCGAATTACGAGACAGCGGATGATTTCATGACGCAAGCGCACAACAAGACCGTCAAATTTGATGGTCTGTAACGAGTCACTACTTCATGTAAGTTGCACCGCTAAAGGAGAAGCGGGAACAAAGATGGACGAACGCATACTTTCGAGGCTTAAGATTAAAGTCTTGGTGCTCTAACTATTCTGCGTTACCTAAGGTAATGAATCGCTTTTTTCCTCTTTCGTGTCTGTTTGTCATAACTTAGTCAATTTAGGTGTATTTTAGACGTGGATCGATCATCGTAAGATCTTTTGATGTCTGAATGGCCACTGTCTCTTTCAGTGCTTGCTGCATGCACAGTGCTTTGCACTTTTTGCGCGAAATAGTTAGTCTGCCGTTGCATTAGATCATTTATTCAAATTGTTTTCCGGCATCGGGTAGTTGATCAACTTTGAAACTTTTGTGTTTAGATAAATCCCAGCACAGTAAAGTCACAACCATAAGAAAATAAGCTTACATTAGAGAAATGTTAAATTCGTTTCCTTCACACTTCTGTCATTCGCTAATAAACTCTCGAAGGTAATTTCAACGGTGTGGAAGTGCTAATTGTTGTATTTAAGCCATTGGCAGTATTTTCCAATCTAAGTGTGGTATATTTCTTAATTCAAGTACATTTTGTGATCCAAGCGCAAATGAAAACAGAGGCAGTTAATCTTTTTAATTGTATTGAAATGTAGTGATCAAAGGAATGGATAGCGACTTGTAATTGTTACATCAGGGTCGTAAAAAAGTTGTTCATCTGTTTAACAAGTAGATTCCATGTTGCTGTACATCTGTTCAGTAATAGATCACTGATGACGCCAAGTGTGTCGATAACATATAACATATAACATATATACCACAGTAAGACAGTAAATGTTTTTCTTTTTTTTTAACAGATAGACAAAAATGGCTTCTTCAAGTCCTGCTTCTGTGACATCTCCCCAGGAGTCTGGGCCAACAAACATTGTCAAGATGTTTACTACATATACTAACATCTTAACAGAGGCCTCTATGCGTGAGTACAGAGGGTGAAGGGGGCAAAGGTGTGGATATGGGAGTGGGATAGGAGGCGGGGAGTGGGGAGGGGGGGGGAAACTAGCACCTATCAAACCTAGTCGTCAGTTTTTTGAGAGGGGAGTGGGTAAATCTATATTTTCTTCCTGAATATTATTTTGGATATTCAGTGTTGGATATAAGATGATTATAGCCAACTTGGCGCTACGCACCTCATTGGCTATCTACATGTACCATCTCATATCCAGTGCACAGTGGTGGAATAATTATTGTTTTATTATAAACGCCCACAAAATGTTGAGAATTTTTCCTGACGTTATTTGTAAAATAACCGGCATGGTGCATGTATAATGGCTCATATACCATGATGGCTAGAATCCATGATAGCTAGAGCTCTAGAATTGTATTATCCAATGATTCAGTTTTTAACAATGACTGTTATTGTATTTATTTTGCACACATCATTTCTTGTGCTTGAGATTTCAGTTTCCAGCTCAAACTTTGCTTCCCCTTCTTGTAAAAAAAATATTTTTCCCTTCTTTGCCTTTAGCTGAAGACAAAAAGTTAAAAGCTGCCCAAGAAATCAGTGAAAACTTTGAGGTTTGTAAACCTTTGTTGGTTTAATTTGTGGAACATGTTTTTGACAGTCTCATTAATTAGAAGAAGGTGATGTAGCAGTTTTTGCTCTGTGATCCTTTGCAGAGCTTCTTACAGCTCTTTATGGCATCAGCTAAAAGTAAATGTACGTTAAATAATCGTGTAACGTCTATACCTGGAACTATTGATGTGCTGTGATCGTAAGTGTTCTGATAGCAATGCATTGATTACAAATTCAAAATCATGATTGTTTTGTTAATTATGAATAGTTATGATAGTTTTCAATTTACATCTTATGTTCCTGGGTACTTTTATAGGAAACCAAACAGAAAAAAGAACAGAAGACTTCCTAGCTGCTTAATTTCCTGTCTATACTAACTGCATATAACCACTTACTTGAAATCTTAGTGGCGGTCCTGTACACTCAGGGTTGCAAATAATTTTATTCTCTTAAAGGGAGAAATGTCCTTCTAAGACACCATCTTGGTGTCTTTGGTCAGACATTACCAAAAAAGGTTGAACTTTATATCCTCAGGGTGCAAAGAAAGTCAGTTTTACAGCCTGCCATTCGGACAAGCTGTAGATAGCATGTACTAGCCCACAAGTCATTTCAACTAGTCCAAAAACCCGTTTTGACTAGCAGGATTGATAACAATCCTTCTGTAGTTTGAATTTCCCCCAAAAACAGCACTTGCCCGTCGGGCAAGTTAAGAACAAAAAACACTAACCCGATAGCAAAATCCACTAGCCCCGGGCTATTTTTGCATGCTAATCCTTAAAATTACTGAGCTATTATATCTTTGTGCTCAAAGCTTGTACTGACAAACTACTGAATGGCGGTGTAAACCCTTATAAAACAGGCCATTTAATTTTTTGGGCAGAGACTTTTGTCATGTAATGAATAATGCAATTTTATCTTCAGATGCATTCTGACGACTGCAATAGCTTGTGTGGCAATCATTCTAAATGGAAGGGAAAGGGGATTTTGGGAGCGCAAAAAGCGCAAGGGGACATGTACACACTATGTTGAAAAAATTTTCCAGACATTAAGTCCTAACACAGCTGCGATTTCTTCGGACACTGGCAAATTTTGGTCTGGCAATGTCTGATACCGACTGTTATTTGCGGTCCTGACACTGGCACAAAGTTTTTCATTTTTTAATATTTTTGTTTTCACAGAGTATAGTACAGTCATCAAGTTATTCAGCATTCCTTGAACACTCAATACCAAGATTTTTACAATACCTTAGGGAAGGTAAGAAGAACAACAGGAATTGAGATAATTTTATAAAATGAATCAAATTTTGAACTGCTGATAAATATTAACATGATCCTCTTAAATGAATGAACAACGTAAGCAGTTGAAAAAGAACCTGAAAAATTCGAGCTTAAATTTTTTACATGCAGATGTTACAGGTCAAAAGTAAATTCATGTTAAAATTTTTAAATTGTAACATAGACCTAATTTTGTACCCGCAGCCAGGTAATAGCAAGGCAGTCAGCCTCTATAGAAACATTATTAATAGTCATTATTTACAAGTTGTCTGTTTTTTGTTGAGAGGGGTTTAACTTCTGACATGTAGTGCTAAAATAATATCTTATTCTTTTTATTGCTGTAAAGGGAGCAGTAACATGAATTGCAGCTAAACATAAAAAATGTATATTTAGTATTAATCTTATGATACTTCTTAATTCAGGAGAACCACAGTTTGTGGCAGAAGTTCCAGCACAGGTATGGTAACATGAACACCAAACTACAACAACTACACTTAACTATATCATCTACACTAAACTAACAGCAACTTCCCCAACTACAGCAATTACAACAAACTACACCAACTGCACCAAATTAAACTTTCCCAACTACACCAAGCTACACTTGAACCTTTCCACAATGGCCACCTTGGGGACAGAAGAAAGTAGTCATTTTAAGGAGGTGGCCATTGTAGAGAAGTTTAAACCAGAGTTAATGTATGGACTGTTTGCCAGCCAGGACAAAAAAGTGGCCATTGTGGAGAGATGGCCAAAAGTGGAGGCTCCACTTTACGCTAAACTACAGCAACTACAACTACAACACCAATCGCAATCAACTATGTTTACTTAACTTATAGTTCCCTTTAAATGACAAGACATAAATTATATGATAATATTGGTCCGTACTTCTGATGGTAATCTTTTATCTAATTACAAATTTCCTTATGAATAATATTTATTATAAAATTTTTGCTTTTTTTTATCTTGCTTTATTTTTTTTTTTTTCAGCAACTGAGAAAACTATTGCTTGAGATTCTTCATCGTATTCCTACTAATGATCACTTGAGACCTCACTTCCAGGTAAGTACAGAGTTCTAATAAGGTAATGACGTTCTAAAAATTAAATATTTGAAATTTTGGGATTTGTTGGGATATTTTGAAAGAACAACAGCTGAAAGACGTACCTGCCAAAAACTAGCATTGTGGGGCAAATTGTCTTGCAGATGCTAGTCCCATTTTGTTCTGATGATGCCATACAAATCCTTCTAAATTTGACTTGGTTCCTAATGTGATGATCTGAGTCATCAGAGCATAATTGGGCTAATATCTCAAAGACAATCTGCCGAGGAATGCTAATTTTTGGCAAGTAGGACTTTTGGATGTTGTTCTTTCATATTACCCAAAAATAAAAATTAATTAAATTTCACAAATTTAGTTCTTTTATGACGTCACACTTTAGTGTGGCTTGGCTGTGTGGCAATTTTGAACTGTTGCTTAAGGAGAAAACTTACTAATTTCAAGGATGAGAAATAACAGACTTATACATACCTGTTTCTTTTTTTTATAGTCTATACTTTCTCTGATGTTTTATCTACTTGAGGTAAGCAGCACAGTGTACAAGGTGTAGATGCATGGACGTTTATAACAGAACTTAACTAGTGATCATGGTGACAGCTTTAATAAACAAAAACTATTCCTCTGAAAAAAATAGTAATGTAAAATGATCCAATTCAAAGTCCTGTAATGAATTTAGAAATGGGGCAGTTTTTCCTGTCTACTTTGAACGTGATTAGCTATCTGTTTGAATTATACAATGTATGTAAGCTCCTGCAAAAATTTAACAGTTACTAAAGTACAATGTATGTGTAAGACTGCAAGGGAAAGAATTCCTTCTTTAGCTGCACTGTAATGCTACAGTCCATGTACATCCAGGTGCAACAAATGTTAAGTTACACTTGATTTTGTGATCATGAAGGCTTTTATTCTCGAGCATCCTATCAACCAATTGTTGACCAAAAAGTATTTTAAATGGCTCAAAACAAAGAATTTCATTAATGAAAGTTGCCTTTACCGCTAGGGTCAATTTAGTAACACAAATCATGGAAGTCACATACTTTTCTTGCTGGTCAAGAAAGTCTAGAATTAAGACTGAAACCCACGAAAAAATTGTTAGCCTGCAGTGCTTTGAAATGTACCAGTAAGCATTTAAATAAAGTAATCAGAGTGAATAGCTGTGGATACTCTTTCTTTTTCTGTATTTACTTCCTTTTCTTGTGAGCATCGGCTTGGATCACAACTTGCGTACTTTTTGAAACAACTTATTTAATTTTAGTAACATTTCAAGTGGTTGCAGGGGTAAGAAGTGTTGCTTCAAGTGGTAAATTTTACCGGTTACTGCCTGATAAGGAGAACACTGGAAAAAAGGGGAGCAAGGTGCCCAAAAGTGTGCCCTCCTTTAATTAATTCACATTGTTTCATGAAGGCATTAACCAGTCAGAAGTTGAGGACAGTTTCCAGCTGGCTTCCGATTGGATTAAATCTGCATGAAAGAATATGAATAAATTAAAAGTGGTCACACTTTTGGGCTCTGTGCTGAAAGTCCAAATAAGGTACATGGTCTGAAGTGTTTTTGCATCTGGTTGTACGTGTAGTCTTGCCTTACTTTGCTCCCCTATTTTCTATTAAAAATATTTTGTTTAATTCTTTTTCACTTCATTAGATTGAAAATGAAGAGAACGTGTTAGTTTGCTTGAGAATCATTATTGAGCTTCACAAGCAGTTCAGACCACCACTGCAGTCTGAGGTACAGTATAGTGTTATGTCAAATAATTATTACATAATCATGAACATAAGTACCATTTTGTAATAGGTAATCATCTTGTGATGTACTTCCCTGTTGAACAGTGTTTTATTATCATTATCTCTCACAAAAACATTGATCGCAACGATCACTAGAAAGCAAGGCTCAGGGGCGGATCAAGGGGGAGGGTGCAGGGGGTGCGCACCCCCCCCCACCCCGAGATGACCTGCGGTTTTCTAATACAACTGGTATTCTGCAAAGAAAAAAAACTATGTGGTTTATTGGTGTTGAAGTAGAGCAAGAGACGTGTGTACCCCCTCCTAAAAAAAATCCTGGATCCGCCCCTGAGGCTGTACATAGTTTTCCCCTGCAAACTCCAAAGGGGCGCCCCCACGGATCATGTGCAAACTGGGCGAGACCGCTGGCAGCATTGGCTCGAGATTAACCTTGCCTAAATTACATTTAGCCACATTTATCAAATTTGTTAAGAATATTTTTGGGGTCAATTATTATTATCGTTCATATTCATTTGCAACAGAAAGAACAGGAGGAAAAATTATAGTAACAACCATGAGTGATGGTTGCGGTAAAAAGATGCTTAGGATCTTAAACTTAATGATCTTGATTGGATTCTTTCATGGACTCTTCTCTCTACTGTTGTTCAAAACTAGATGTGGGTGATCAATAATAAGCTCATGACCCTTTTTCCTGAAAGCACTAGGACCGTAAAACAATTTTAAATGCAGTATAATCGGTGAATCATTTAATTTTGAAGCAGTTCTTACAAGCCAGCTATTTTACAATGTACATCACTAAACTTTGTCTTCTACACAGTAGTTTCACGTGTATCCAAGTTATGCAAGTTAAAAACAGCTTTGTTTTGTACAGCTGGAGGGGATAAGTATCCACTAATAAATTATTATTATTATCTTTACAGATACAGCATTTTCTACAATTTGTGAAGACAATTTACAAAGATTTACCAACAAATGTGGTATGATGATGTACACATTCAAGTACTCCATCTTTACAAGGCAGTGTGGTTGAAAATCTGTTTTCGGTGTTTTCTAATCCAACAAAATAAACGGCAAAATGAAGCATTCTTTCTTCTTTATTTTTTAGAAACAATTCTTTGAAGTTGTGCCAATATCAGCCACTGGGTTTTTACCAGCTGAGAACAATGCTGGCGCCACCACTCCTACCATTACTAGCCCTGGGTTAAGCACTGGAGCTGCATCTACCACCTCGCCCCTGAATACTGGAGATGTGGGAAGCGGAAAAAGTTCTCAACAGGTTTGTATGTTTGGCATGATGATATTTTTTATAGTTTTATCACAGACAGGTAAAAATGATTATTTATGTATGCTAGAGGATATTTATTGATTTTTGTGGTGTTGTGTTTGCCTTTTTCAGACCACCATTCCCAAGGCAGTAAACTCACTGAAAGTCTTGGCTGAGTTACCAATCATCGTGGTTTTAATGTATCAGGTAAGTAATAAATCAGCTTTGGGCTTATTTGAAAGACTTTTATGGTCATCTGCTGGCTGCAGGCATTTGATCTCCTGACAGTAATTACACCCTTCTTATAGCTCCAATAATAAGCAATAATTGTTGATTATTTTTATTATTGTTTTTTATTAGATGAGGTTTTTGTGATTAGATATCCAGAATAATCAAGGTGGTGGGAAGTTTTATCAGCTGAGCTGAGGCTGATAACACTTATTGAGATGTTGATTATCTAGGATATCACAAAACTGAATCTGCTATTGTTTTATTGTACATTGTTTTGAAGAAAATAACACTAAACACACTGTCACATTGACCCAATATGACATTGCTCTCGGAAATCATAATTTGAGTGGCAACCTACAGATTATTCACTTTTATGTAATTATTAGATCTGCTAGCCGATAACTGACTCATCTGTAGGTTGAGCTGATCCCCAAAATTAATTGCAGGCTCTTTACCAATGCAGACAGATAGTGAGTACAATGTTTAATGCATGTAACATTCAGTTTTTTGTAGCTTCACAGCATTCAGTTGGTCTTTGAGTCACTTCAGAAAATGGGTTTAAGGTTTTAATGGTGTAATTTGGGTAGACTGTTTAGTTGCTACCTCCGGCATTGCTGGCTTATTATCCAGGCCCCAGTTGTTTGCAAGGTGGATAATGCTTTCAACTCTGATAAAATCTTTCCACTGGATAACGAAATTGGTTTCTATAATGCTTGTCCACTGGGAATTTTTTCTAGTGAATAGTGCTATCCATCATTATAACAACCCGTGCCAGTTCTTTTATTGTTTTTTGTTATTAACAATCACAACTATAAAAAAAAACTGTTATTCTGTTTTCTTTTTCAGTTATACAAGCAGAATGTACACAGCGTTGTAGCTGACTTCATCCCACTGATAATGAACACAATCATTCTGCAGCCATCCCTTACTGCAAGGTGAGGACTGAAGAAATGCATGTTGACATTAATTTTGTGACAAGGTATGAAGCACTAGCTGTTTATTACATTTGTTGTGTCAAACCTGAACTATTGAACACAAATTTTCAATTTCCAGGAAATCTCCAACTTTCAATAAAGAAGTGTATGTAGACTTTGTTGCGGCACAGATCAAGACACTGTCTTTCCTAGCATACATTATCAGGATTTATCAAGACATGGTCAATACCTACTCACAGAACATGGTTGGCGGAATGCTGGGTCTCCTGCGGTACTGTCCACAAGAAGTCGCCCATCTGAGAAAGGAGTTACTGATTGCAGCCCGACACATTTTGGCTACAGATCTAAGAAATAGTAAGTGGAAGGATAAGTGATAATTTTGAATGTTTCATGCAGTGGCAATTCTGGGATTTTGATTGCGCGAGAGGTCAGTGCAAGTAGGGTAAAGCAGAATGGGTAGGGAGTTAGTTACCAGACTGTCCAACCATCCCAATTTTGTCGGGATTCTCCCAATTTGGCTTGAAAATCCCGAATCCCAACCAATATACAATCTGGATGGGTAAATCCCGATTTTGATATCTGTTCCGATATTTTCAGATGAATTCTTATGATGCTCATACATGAACATCTAACAGAGAGTACTTAACTAAAATTTATTGGTGTCCAGGAAACTTAAAAAAACGCACAAAATATAAATTCAAATCGAGTATTTATATGCGAAGACTTGTAAATAAAAATAAGCTAAAAAAATGGCATTGATTTGTGGGATTTAGCAAACATTTAATGGCCTTTCAGAGCATCAAGATTTCAAAATTTTCTAAGGGGAAAATCCCCAGGCCCCCCTACCAGCTCAGCCAGTGATTCATCAATGATTAAAAAATTTCCTGATTTTACGTGTGGATTACTCAAAGGTTGGACTTATAGTAGGGGCCAGGGATTTTGATGATACAAGATAATGAGGCATCCTTCACTGTTTTCCCCATTTTCACTCTTACTTTCTAAAGTTTAAAACTGAGTTCCTTCTGCTGTACAAAACAGAAGCAAAGAACCACTGAACAATAACAAAGAATAACATAGGATGGAAGTATCGTAAATCTAGGATTTGCAGCTACACATGTCCAGTAGCAAGGTGGGCATCATCCTTTAAAATCTTTTTAGCCTTTTATCAAGTTATTCCATGTCTTCTCCACAGGATTTGTTCCTCACATTGACCAGTTGTTTGATGAAGAAGTGTTGATTGGAAAGGGCTGGACGACCAAGGAATCGTTGCGTCCCCTAGCTTACAGCACTCTTGCTGACCTGGTCCACCATGTGCGCACTCATCTTCCACTCCCTCATCTGTCATTGGCTGTCCACATGTTCTCTAAGAATGTCCATGATGACTCACTGCCTGTCAGCATTCAAACAATGTCATGCAAGGTAAAATATTTATGCAAGTCTCCATACTCCACCTTACTGCAGCAAACATTCAGTAGATTTATCCTGATTGTTATTGCCATTGCCATTTTCATCACCCTCATCTCCATCACCACCAACATCATTTCCGCCATCTCACTATTCCTTCCACAGTAATTTATCAACCCAACCACCAGTGACTGAAACTTTAGAGTTGGCGACCAGAATTTTAAGGCTAGTCGCTAGAACTAACTTTCCGTGCCTTGTCAATGTTTTTAACTGGCACTCAAGGAAGTAGTTGTGTTTAATGTTTTGCATTTGATTTCAAGAAGAAACTTACCCCTTAATTTGTCAAAGTTTTTAATCTCGACAGAAAATAGTATTTCTAAAACAAAAGAAAAACTGAAAAGTATTGACTGTTTACATTGTACTGGTGAATGAAATCACCACTGTTGGAAGGTTTGAACAATTTTGTTCGGAAGTAACCTGTTATGAGCAACATGGCCGCTAGCTTTGCACGTAACTGCTTGCTAAAAAAATGCTTTGTACTTGGAAAGGTGGTTGCATTATGTTCAATCCTCAAACTAAGAAAGCTATCTATTTAATGAAAAGTCCTTTTTAACTAAAAAAAGTCCTTTTTAACTTTTTGCCTAAGCTACATGCATGATCATTTAATGCTTTTTTTACATAGATATCTCAGTGACTTTTGCCTTCATTCATGAGTATTAAAGATTATGTTTCAGCATAAAAATGTCTTTGTTTTGTTTCTTTGTGTTTTGCTGTTAAGGAAAAATTTTACAGACACTTGCTGGAAACCAAACCAGTCACTGGTTGGCTCACGTATAAAGAGTCCTGCACCACTGTTCTCATCAAAATCATCATTGCTACTAATTTTATTGTCTGTTGGACTGTGTTGGACAACAATTAGCTGTATTTTAATATTTTTTGCTTCTTTTCAAATTCTAGCTCCTTTTGAATCTTGTGGAGTGTATTAGACAGAAGAGTGATGAACAGGGAACAGTATGTGCACTATAATGATTTGATGACATGGTTTGCTTGATAAATTGTGTTTCCTCTTTGGTTTTGAAGGTCTATCTAAAAATGACTTCACATCTTCTTGTGTTCTTTTTAGGGACGAGAAATTCTTATGCGAATGTTAGAGGTGTTTGTGAGGAAATTCCAGTCAATTGCTAAGCACCATGTCCCAGCTATCTTCAACAGATGGTATGGAAACTTGAAACTGAAATTTTCTCAATCACTACTGAGAATATTAACATGTATTGTGATATTTTTAACAAAATGGAGCACCAAATTAAATTTTGAGGACGGCATGTAATGGTCATTAATTTGCTTCCATCTGTTGTGTTTATTCGAGTTTATACTACGGTACTTGCTGGTCAGTAGTCCCCCATTCTTTCTTGCTGTCTTTAAATTGTTGACTGCAAAATAAATGGATTTTGTAGCCCACAGATGAGTGAGCTTCAAGCACAACAACCAGCAGCTCAACAATCCAGCTCTAATACAACTACATCTTCTTCTGCTAATACCAGCAGCACAGCTTCTGATCGCAGCTCTTCATCAAGTGCCACTGCAGCCTCAGGAGCATCAAGCTCAACAATAAATGGTGAATCACAGTCCACAGAGAAGCAGGAACAAGAACCAGTCAAGGTAAAGGGGATATACCTTTAGCCCTGCTAAATTTGGTAATTGATATAGGTATTTTTGATTATTTTATTTTATTAATTAGAGGGCCAGGAGTTTGTTAGCATTTAATTATTTAGTGTTACCCTCACTAAATCAACTCACTTAATCAAGTGTCTACTTATAATTGCTTGCTTAACTTAACTTACTCACCGGTACTTTTACTTACTGACTGACTGAATTACTTTCCTTACTTACTTTCCTACTGTCAAATTATTTTATCACTGCTGTGAAAGCATACTTGGCACAGAAATTCTTAATGCCAAATATTTAAACATATTTTAGCCAGTTTTTAACAAAACTGCATTCTAAGTCTTTTTCAATTTGTCCAACGATTTGTCTAAACATCATTTATTGCAAACAGTTTTATGAAAGCATAATATAGATAAGACTAGAAAAGCACCTGTCTTCCTAAAACACCCCACCAAAGAAGAGATCTGGAGGTTCAAAGATTCGTTAAAACATGACTCAAGTTAGACTTCATCTAAACATTTGGCTCTTAACGTTTCAAAAGAAGTCTTATGGAGAATATTTTTATGTCTGTCTTACTTCGATAATTATTTGATTCCTTACACACCACTGTTAGTTATGTCATACTCATGGCTCCATCAAAATTAATGAAAAGTACATACAGTATGATGAACCTAGAAAATGGATGTGTGTGTCTGTAGGCAGTAAAGGTGTGTTTCCTGCTTGCACTCACACTTTCTCTCAGTTTACTTGTTGCTTGACACGTTCCTTCAAAAAACAGTGAATGTCTGAACAACGCTGTGAACAATCAAATCTCTGCCAAGTTGACTGCTGCAGCCTGATTATTTCTTTGAGATTAAAAACAGCAAACTTACATTCTGTAAAAGTGAAAATTCAACCAAAGTATACAAAGTTTGGGAATTATACTAACACAGCATGGAGGTACTGAAGTCCTAGGATGTATATGAGTGGGAATGGCGGATGCAACTATAACAAGTACTGTACATGTATCCACCACAATGGTCACTTGATCTGTGTGCAGGCCTCAGTGGTGGGAGAGATAAACATTTTTTCACTTATTTTGTTCCACTCAGCCTGTGGAAACTTGCCGGTCAAAAATTAAATAATATAGAACATTTGTCAACCTTATTAACACAGCCACATATTGTATTTTTTTTGGTTACAGAAAGCAGGATCACCAATATCAGGTAAGGCACTTTTTCAACATAATCAGGCAGGTGCTACAGACTATGTGTATTATCTTTCCTGCATGTACATCAGGGATGTCTCTAAGATTTTCAGTTGCCAGGTAAATACAGCAAGTAGGCATGGAATCAAACAGCTGGAGATTTTTTAAAATTCTATTTTCCTTCCATTTTTTTTTTTGCTGTGTTAGGCCTGTTCTATGCTGAAATCATTATCTAGTACTTTTATCCATGCAGAATGCTCTTACATGTACATAAGAAGATACCAAACAAAATTTCATTTTGAAATAATTTTAGCAGGCATTAAAACTTGAAAAAGTTGGCCGAACATTTTCAAGCTTCGATCCACGTCCATCCTTGTCGTCCATTGCAACAGACAACAGGAAACAGTTTCAATGTCCAAATAATAATATATTCTTAAATAACAAAAGTTGACCATTATTTTTGGAATTCAGTTGATGTGAAAAAAGTTTAAGCTTTTTAGAAAGATGGCAAATAGTGTGACACAACACCCATAATGACAGCCCTGATGATTGTAGCAAAGAACACAAAACTGACAATGACTTGTTTCTAAAAGCATTTTAATTGTTTGGATTTTAAAGGTCCTAGTCCCACGACCACCTTCTCAGTTCCTGATTGCCGCAGTATGGTGAAGACGCTTGTATGTGGCGTCAAGACGATCACTTGGGGTGCTGGTTCATGCAAGCTGTCAGGAAGTGCTTGTAAGTTACATAATTAAAGTTAAACTGTACTTTCTAAGTAAAGTTGATGAACCAAGCAAAAATGGTGAAGTGGTGAAAGCAACCTGCTCACGTGAAAGTGCTGCTAAGGAGCTTTCATTTGAAATAGTGGTTACACCATAAGATTCATTTTTCATCCACAGGCTTGTAATAAACAGTACCCTCGCAGTGCTGTTCAGTAGCTTTGAGTTTAATGGTCACCCTAGAGAAATTCATCTATACCCTTAAAAATAAGAAAAACTTACAGCATAATAAATAATATTTATTTTGCAGTAAGTTTTATCACACAGTCCTGATAGTCCTGCTAAATGGCTTTTACTTAAATTGTTACAGTTTCAGGTTTAATTCAATGACTAACAAGTTTTATACCATGTGCCTCATTTTATGTCTTTCTTTTGATATGGTAATATTTTTATCAATCAATTCTGGGAATTCTTATTTTTTATTTATTTTGCAGCTGGTGATATCAATGCCCCTGCTCCATCTCAAACAAATAAAACATTCCTTCCATGGGAAACACATCTTTTCACAAGGCTCCTGAAATATGGTGAGAGTTGTCAAGTTTTTTTTTATTTATTTACAGACTAAGGTCTATTTTGTGTCACGTACTGTGGGCTCTCAAATTTGCAAAAAAAGTTAAGGCTCAGGAGCCATTAAGGAGCTAGTGTGGAGTAATTTTAAATTTGGGTTCCAAATGATTTAAAACGATTTTTTTAGTTGTTTACCTACAACTTTTATCGTTAGCTTTTAGCACTGAACCAGATTTTTACGAGCTGGAAAATACGGTTGTTTGTTTATTAGTGTGAGTGTGTGCTAATGGTCTTGCCCGTGTTTTATCAATTTTTGAATGATTCAGCTTTACAAGCCCTGGACATTTATCAGGTGTCTGTGAATCCTCAAACAGGACAGTACTACCTCAGACCTCCTAGGTATGGGTAACAAGATTGGATTTCTTTTGCTGTTTTTCTTGTTATTATTATTTTTAGTCTTGGAAAACCTCTTTGCTGTTTATTTACTATTTATCTTTGCGCCAATTATTTTTTCCAACCACTAGGAAACATTTTAAATGTGAACATAAATCAAGGGGGTATCTCATAGCACTACCCAAGGAAAAAAAAGTCGGGATGCCGAAACACACTGACTTTCTACATTCTTCTTGTTTCACAAAATCCTTGTTTTTCAGATTGACTAATTGAGTCAAATTTTCAAGGCAGTTTTTTAAGATTAATAATTAAAATGAAATTTATTTATATCTTAACAAGTGAATTCAAGAAGATTAAAATTAATGGTAAATGAAAATGACCCTAAAGTCGTATTTCACATTTAACTGTTTTGTTTTTTGTTCTATCAGCTCTCAACAAGTACGAATGAAAGAAGAAAAAGAAATCTTGGAACACTTTGCAGGAGTTGTGAGTGTTTTTTTCCTTGTGATTGCTTAAATTCATTGTTTGCTTTCAGTCAGTGTGTAAAATCAATAGTCCATAGTCTGCATTTTACACTGCCTTTTTGCTATTGTATGTGCATGTTTTAAGCTATGCCAATAACCTGTTCTGTTTACTTGTTTTTTTAATTAGTTTACCATGATGAATACATCCACCTTTAAGGAAGTCTTTACAGCCAGTATCAAGGTACTGTACTTAAATAATATTATTAGTCTTAGTGTGACAATAATGATAATTTATTAATATTTGTGGGTTTAATTATGTGTCACATATTCATCAGACTTACATTTCTTTTTCTTCTCAGTATCTAGTGGAAAGAATTCACACAAACTATGCACTTCAGGTGAGAGACAGTCAATGATTTTTTTCCAAAATACATGTAGCTTATAATAAATATTTATCTAGTCCAAGCTTTTTCATTGATAGGCTCTCAGTTCAGCGTGCAAAGAAAGTAGTGTCCAATAGCCAGGGGCTAGTGGATTTTGCTATCGAGCTAGTGAAATCTGTTTTTAACTTGCCCGACGGGCAAGTGATTTTCTTTGAGGAATTCTAATAACAGAAGAAGTGTGAAATCAGTTCTGCTCGACGAAAAGGTTTTGGGGCTAGTTGAAATGATGTCTGGGCTAGTAAATGCTAGCGTCAGCTTGCCCGAATGGCAAGCTGTAAAAATGATTTTCTTTGCACCCTGCAGTTTTGAGTAATATGATCCAAAAAATGAATTAACAGAATGGGTTTACTTGTATTTAATTAGTCGACCCTTAGTTGAAAAGTTAACCATGAATAATAATTTATATTGAGCTTCTGGGCCAAAAAACTGTCAATCAATTATTAGTATTAGTTAATATTATTAGAAAATGGGGCTATGCCTTTAAGTAAATCCAAGTATTAACAGTATAATAATTATAATGGTAACATTTTGAATATACAGTTACTGTACTGAAATTTGATTTCTTTACAGATTATCCCCAACTCATTTCTTGCAAACCCAAACACATCAGCAACATTTGCTACAATCCTTGTGCGATTTCTGCTAGACAGACTAGATGAAATGGGAAGTAAGTAGCAGTTATGTTTATGTTCTGGAAAATCAAAGAATGTTTGAAGTAAAACGAAGAAATGAATTTTGGAGATGTCATTTTTCGGGCCATGTAGAAAATGTCCCCTTTTTGTTAGCCACAATGTGTCAAAATTAAGTGAGGCACTTAACTCTTATGGGGCCTTTCTGATGTTTTTCCAACTCAAAAAGGGTAAACTAAAGCTTTCTCTCCACCACTCCCCCGTTCAATGTTGTGTTACTGCTTGAGCTACTTGTAGAAAACAACTAACACCCAACTTTGAATGGAGGGGAGGGGAGAGGGGTGTGGATTGGTTTGCTTTCAGAAGTTACCCTATTTGAAGACAGTTTCTCAACGATTTTGTTGCCAGTTGTAGCATTGACATAATAATAAGCTTCAAATGTAGGGCTAGCAATATTTTAAAAATGACCTGTACAACTTAACTTTCAAGAAAGTTGATGTCTATTAATCCTTCCCAACTTCCCAAATGATTTCCTCTTAAGGATTAGTTTAGGTAATAGCATGATTTGTAGTAATATTTGGCATAAATACCTGGGGTTATATTTCAAAATTGTTATACGAAATTTCACGAGCCATTAGGCGAGTGAAATTTGAGACAATTTTGAAATATCACAAGTGGTATTTATGCCAAATATCACATACAAATCATGCTATTATTTGTTTATACTACTACCCACAAAAGGTTTGTAATTTTAACATGTAGGTATTTCAAATTAAGCTGAAATACCACTGCTCTAACCCAATCAAATTGCAGAAATTTCCAATGTAGTAGTATAAAGTATAAAATCATTTCTTTTTTTAATGCCAACTTCTATTAGTAACTAAATGCTTGTATTTTAGTGTAATAAAATTACAATACTATGTTTTTCACTTTTAGCTAATATGGAGCGGTCCAACCTGTACCTCAAACTGTTCAAGCTCGTGTTTGGATCAGTATCTCTTTTTGCCTCTGAAAATGAACAGATGCTGAAGGTAATTTTTTTATCAGAAAAAGGAGTTCTGATTAATGTTTTATAAAGAAAGTTCATCCTATTTGAATTCTGGCCTAGGAACAGTTTATGTCTAACAGCATACATTTGTACAATCGTGTAACTAATAAATTAATTTGTCTTGTGTTAATGATATATGAAATAAATCATATATGAACTGCGGAAATGAATTGAAAATGAAGAAATGATCGTTGCAGTGAACGCAATTTATGCAATTGCGTAAAGAAGCCTGAAAAAATTCAGGACTTCAATGGGGTTTGAACCCGTGACCTCGCGATACCGGTGCGATGCTCTACCAACTGAGCTATGAAGCCACTGATGTTGGGAGCTAGTTTGTCTCTTAGTTGGAGTTGACAGCTGATTATTTTTACTTGCAGCCTCATTTACATGAGATTGTAAATCGATCCATGGAGCTTGCCTGTACATCCAAGGAGCCATACAATTATTTCTTACTGTTGAGAGCACTTTTTAGATCCATTGGTGGAGGTAATTTTTCTGAAATGTTCCATAGAATCTATACATACACCCACTGTATAATTATGCCTCACCTCTCTGCAGTAATCTGTTTTTCGCTTTATCTTCACTGTGTTGTGTATCATGAGATCTTCAAGCTTTAGCTCTAAGATTATAAATTTGTGTCCTCTACTTTGCAATACCAAGTAGAACATGTAACTTCTCTCTTTTCTAAAATAGCACTTTAAATATATTGGATAATGTTTGAATAAAAATTGTACAGGATAATTGTTCTATTATTTTCTGGTCTGATAATTTGCCGGTGTTCCTTAACTAGTATTACTACATCAATAACAGTTCTTCATCACAAAGAAACTATAGTATTATTAAAGAAAAGAATTGAACAAAGATGAAATTATTTTTTCTCATTAATTTTCAGGAAGTCATGATCTTTTGTATCAAGAGTTTTTGCCTCTCCTACCAAACTTGCTACAAGGTTAGTGTCTCATTTCATCTAGGTACTATGTAGCTGTGGTAAAGTCTAATAATCACATCATTTAGAGGATGAGGATGAGGTTGAGACATTACTCTCATGTAGTCTTACAGAAATACAGTAGGAGAGTATTCAAAACAAGGCAAAATAGAAAGCAAAAACAGGGGCCTTCTTCATAGTTATCTCAGTGGTCCACATTCACCTTTGTCACTCCACTCAACTGGTGGGTGGAGTGTCTAAGACATACATAGTGACTAGTCTACCACTTGTGCATTAAACACAGCTGTCTAAATTTGGCCTTTGATTTACATTCTCAAGTATATAATGGCATCATAAGGGCAAATATTGAAATTACCATCTATCAAATTAATGAACCCTTCTTAACTTTGCTTTCCAATAATTGTTTGCCTTTTTGTTTCTAAGGACTGAACAACCTTCAGAGTGGTATCCATCGTCAGTACATGAAAGACTTGTTTGTTGAGTTGTGCCTCACAGTGCCTGTCAGGCTGAGGTAAGATGGGAGCTTAGATAATGCTTTTGCCAGAGATGAATAACAGCCACAATGCCAACCATCACACATCAGCCTTGTGTGTAACATAGTGTGCATATTGCATTCTTTCTTACATTTTTCAAAAGCTAAAGATGAATACATCATCAGTAGTAACACTAAAAAAAAATTTCTTATTGGAGCCTGAGAAAATGAATGTCAAATGTCACAAAATTTCATCTTACACATGAAATTTTCAGAATTTTACCTGAGTAATCAGAATTCTTGTGAAATTTGACGTTCATTTTCTCGGACGTCCATGAGAAATTTTCTTTGGTGTTACTACAGATAATTTATTACATCTTTAGCCCTTGAAAAATGTAAAAAAGAATGTAATATTGTTTAAATTAGTCTGGTACAAGGCTTTTGTCCACTGAAAATTAAAATTACTCAATTTCCTGATGGATTCCGTCTTAATTCATGTTTCCTATTTGCATTATGTTGAAACCTATAAACACAAGCACATAAATGAGATCCAGGTTGTAGCAAGATTCCTTTTTTGTCAAAAATGCTGAGTTGCATGACGTGTACTGGTAAGTAATAGATCATTAAATGTATAACGGGCCAGCTCAAGACTCCTATTGAAAGCTGCTGTTTTTTTCCTTTTCAGCTCCTTGTTGCCATACTTGCCTATGCTGATGGATCCACTTGTTTCTGCATTAAATGGATCCCAAACACTTGTCAGTCAGGTACTAAAAACTTTCTTCTTACCTGGGTCAGGGCTGTCACTAAGATTTTAAGTTGTTGCGTATTAAACAATTATTTCTCAAGCCCGAATGGGCTATTGACTCAAAGGCCATGAGGGCGAGAGGAATAATTGTTTTAGTAAAATCCAACTAGTTGGTCAGAAAATATTATCGAGACAAAACAACTTCAACTAGTTAAAGCTAGACTTAATTTTTGTTTTGCTGCCAAAAATGTGGCGCTTTTCGCTACTAGTGGGCTGTAACATATAGCCTAGTAGTAGCTCAAGCAATCAGAATGCAGCACTGATAACAGACCACTAGTTGGATTTTACCAAATGCAATTACTAGGCGATGAATCAAACAGCTTGGAAGTTTTTGTGGTCCTATTTTCCTTTTGTTTTCTATGAAAGTAGGCTGAAGTTTTGTTGATATTAGCTGGGGGAAATCCCTCTCCCTCGGCCCTTAGTGACACTATATTAAGTTCAGCTGGAAAACAAAATGATTGACTCTTCCTTTTTAACATTGTATGATAACCAGGGCTTACGGACACTGGAGCTGTGTGTTGACAATCTTCAACCTGACTTCCTGTATGACCACATTCAACCAGTGAGGGCAGAACTTTTCCAAGTAAGTTGACTTTGAAGATAGTAATGCTCTTTCACGCTGTTTAGTGAGCATACTTAAGCTTAACTTTCGTTTTGATAGTTCAAGACTAGGACAAGAAAGTCCTGTGTTTAGTGAATATCAATGGAAAGTCAATCACGAGCCCCTGTTAGTGTAAAATCCCGACAAGCGACATAAGACAGCAGAAATGGTGACAAACGACACAAAAGATGAGTTTAAAAAAAGTGCAAATACAAAGCAAAATACTGACAGCAACATGAATTCCTCCTCAATATGCGAAATGACAGGTTTTGACATTTGCACTAGAGAAATACATACCCCCTCGTAAGGGGGCCTTGATCACAAACACAAGCACAAGAAGAGAATAAAAATTTGACCCTTGTTCTTGTACGTGTCAACATCAAGGCCAGTTTTCAGGATGATAAGGACTTTCTTATGCTTGTGCTTGTGCTTTTGGCGCTAATGAAAACCGGACTTGAACAAAACTTTATTAAAATGCCATTAATGTCTTAACATTTTTGCCACCAAATGTTATGTTTTCAGGCACTTTGGAAAACTCTTCGCAATCCACATGATAGTATTGCTCATGTGGCTTTCAGGGTTTTGGGCAAATTTGGTGGCGGTAACAGGAGAATGCTCAAAGAGCCGCAGAAGGTTGGTCCTGGGCATAGTTTGGCCCATAAATCAGTTTCGGATCGAAGAATTAGAGGTGGAAAATGCATTTTATTTTAAGTTTGTGCTTAAAATTATCCTTTCCTCCGGAGTGAAGTGCTCATAATTTCCAGCTCAGAAAAAATCGTTTAGATTTAAGCTTAAGGGATTAAGGGCGTTCAAATTTCCTAACAGCACCACAGTTTTTCTAGGTTTAATACAGCAAGTAATGAGATAGTTTGTATAACGTGTTGTGATGTCCTTGTTTGCATGACCTATGCAGTGTAAATGCTTTACTCTGTATTAAAAGAAAGTGTTTTTGCTTCTTAGCTAAGGTATAACAGTGCTGAAACATCAGGACCATGCCTGTCAATATTTTATCCAGAAAGCACCAATCCTGTTTCACTTCCTGTTACTATGGTAAGGCGAGTGTAATCTTAAAATGTAAGAAAGTTAAAACACAGTGCTAGAGCTGACTTTTTTCTTTTTACAGTGTAGTACAGTCAACTCTCTTTAAGACAGACGCCTTTGGAACCGGGAGTAAGGGGGTGTTTACATGAGAAAACTCGCACCGGCGCGAGTTTCATACCGGGATGACTTTTTTATTTCGTATCGCGTTTACATTATGACTGGGTCATTTCATATCTCGTTATTTGAAGGTACACTTCATGTTGATAAAATACACGTAAGATTCAAAATCGCAAACATCACCGGCAGACCGATTTCACACCGAAACGGGTGGTCTTTTTCGCGTTTACGTGATACCGTTGCGAGATTACGTACCGGAATAAAATTCTCGCCCCGGTACGAGAACCGGGGTGAACTCACGCCGGGGTGACTCGCGCCGGCATGACATTTTGTGGTGGAATCATGTAAACAAATATAGAGCCATGAGAGGGAACTGGAGTGAACTCGCTCCGGGACGAAAGTCGCCCCCGGTGTCATGTAAACACCCCGTAAGTGTCCGTGAATCTCTATACGACGGATATCTCTCTGAGAACTAAACAAGTAAAGAAAGGCTGGGACAAACTCTAGGGGTCCGTTTTACAGAGTTGCTCTGTTTGTCTTAAGGAGGTGTCCGTAAGGAGAGAGTCGACTGTACATGTATAGGCGAATCGTTGCTGACGTCATTGTTTACATTTTTCCTCATTACCATACGACTTAACTCATAGAAGCCGTGGCCGTTTATATGAATTAAATGCAAAAGTCGAAAGAGCTGATAAAGTTGGGCAATTTGTGCAATTTTCAGCTCTTTGCGAGCAATATTAAAGGAAATATCAGCCATCAAAAATTGCCAAATTGCTGTGTGGCAAAAAAGTTAATGAGCCACACATTCTCTGTAAAATTTCGAGTTTTTAGAAGAGAATTTCTCCGAAACCATTTGGTGTATTGGGCTCAAATTTTCAGAGATAACTGAAACTGTTATGCCCTTTCAATATTCAGAGTTTTTGTTTTATTAGCGTCATCAGACAGTGATAAGCATATGTTAATGAGGCAAAAAGTGTAAACAAAGATTCGCCTATTTTAGCCTGCAGTGCAGGCGTTTTCTTTGAGCGCGCAATTTGCTCGCGAAAGCGCCATATTTTTTTCTCCTCTCCCCCTCCCCCCTTTCCTTCTTTCGCTCTCGCACCTATTGTAAGGAGTACTATTTCTACTCTCCCCAATCTTCCACTGTCATAAAATCAAAGATGGCAGCTACAACAATATTACGAACACGAATAAGGTTTCGCCCACCCAAAATACGCCTGCACTGCAGGCTACGCCTATTTGGAAGCATGATTCGTACTTAACAGTCAAAGAAAGTCATAGAGAGTCAAAACCGTTGAAAGAGAAAGGAAGAATTCTCTGGTTTGCAAACAGAGCCGTAAATGTTTAATAGCAATGATGAACATTGTCTGTTGCAGGTTATTGACAAAGCATTGACAGTGTTGAAAACACTTCCACCAAACATGACGGTTATTCCTCAGCAGTCTCCAATGCAAATAGACCACACTGTCTTTTACCGAGAACAGGCCTGGCTGGTTGTGCAGGTAATGATTATAGGGACCTTAAGATTGGATTACCTGCATGAGATTGGGTTTACAACACTCTGATTCCCTAAACCCCTAGTTTTCATTAACCTGTTCCCAGCATTCAGATTATAGACAGTAGCCTGATAAAAGACGTCACCTGCTTTAAATAGGAGATGTCTGCATGCAGTCTAGGGGATTTGTGCAAAGGGATGTGAGCAGAAAAAACAGCGAAGGGTGTGGTAGGGTTTGAGTTTTCTTCTCTCTTCGTCAGTTCTTCCTCTCTTCCACGCAGGCTACCATATGAGGAATTGAAAACAAGGTTTTAATTGTTTTGAACATTTGAAACAGCTTTTGAATACTGGTATACGTAATGTGAACAATTTTGCATATAACGGAACATGCCAAAATCGTTTTAAGATATCCTTAAGTCATGAGAGTTGGAACATTACATCTTTTTTTTTTCTACAGTCATTTCTGATCGCCATGATGTCACTGGAAGACACTGAATCAATTTTACATCAAGTTTTGTCACACAGAAGGTATTTCTTTCAACATTTCCACTTCATATGATTAGCTTGCAAATTTCGTTGCTGGCATATTTTTTACAGTATTGTAATCAAGCCTTTTAAAATATTTGAACAATTTGTTGCCTTCTTGCTTTTCCTTAGCTTTAGAACAGAAAATCCTCCTACTGTAAACAAGACAGCTGTGCCACCGTGTATTGATGAGCTATCCAAGAAGGTGTTTGAACAAGCAATCACTGGGGTTTTGTGTAAGTATCTTAAGGGTCTTGGAACAATACCGAGCTTTTGACGCCTTTTATCACAAAAAAATAAGAAAACAAAATCAGGTTAGATTTAGGGTCCGAGCAAAATGTATGAGCCCTCATTTTATGAAGAATTTGTTGAGTTTGAACCTTCATAACTCTGTCTTTCACTACGAAACAATAAAAGGTTGTAAATTTTGTGTAAACTGTTCTTTACAATTCTTAGCACATTGGCAAAACTCAGCATTAAATAGTTTTGTCTTATTCGTATATATTTCGTATTGTATTGGTACAAGATGGTCATACATAAGTGTTTTTCTTGTCATCGTCCATAAGTACAAAAGACATTCATGGTGATGAGTTCTTAAATAAGATGCACATCTTGGTTATTTTAGCTCTTCCTATCATTGCAGCACATGTGGTTAACTATTGTTACCTTACAGCCTAGTGGCTTCAGCTTCGAATAATGAGTGAATTTTTTTTGTCTTTGCGGAGTACAAAAGATACCATAGGTGTCGACTTTTTACATAGAATGTACATGTTGTTTCTTCTACTCCTCCTGTTATTACAGTGCATTGGTGTTCCTCACAGAGGTTTCACTGGACATTTTGTGGCAATCATGGCTCTTGTTTTTTTGCCAAATAAAAACACTTTTCATTGTATCATTTGATGTGAAATGAAACATGTATCTCAATGTATATTTTCTATAAACAAATTATGAATATCTCAAAGATGATCACATCAGTCAGGATTATTAACCTAGCTTAAGTCTTGCATTGAAACTGTATTTATTTTGTTTTTCATATTGATAGTGTCTGGTACTATAAAGGAGCTGAAGGCGGCAGCAGTACCATTTGTTTCACACCTTGTGCGACATTTCACCATCGTGGGCGTGGTGCAACAAGCTGGGCCCTGTCCAATAAAACCACAGGCTAGGTGACTCATAGCAAATAGCGCTCGAAACTTCAGCTTCTCTATCTCCCTATGGTGGCCAAACTACCTTGTCAACTCAGTTGATAAAACCAGATCTTTGTATTTCTTTTCCCAACCGACGCAACACCACAGTTTGTTTAGAAACTAAACCCTTCATTCATCACGCTTTGGAGCACCTTTTAAGGAAAACGCTGCTGTTCGTTACTCAGTTCTTACAAGGAAGACGAGTTTGCTTCTGTTAGCTATGTGTTGGTGTGTCTCATTTCAGCATTTTAACGGAAATCTATCTTTGAATTCATGTTACACCAAGGTACGGTTACCTTGGTGCTTTAGCTGTCGATGGATTGAATACTGGTTTCCAGCTTAATACCTTGGGCGTTAAAACCGTTTTTAGTTTGCCAGTTGTTTTCCACGCAGTGGCCGAAATACGCTTTTAATTAATTTTAGCATTTAAGAATAAAATAGGGTAGAGAACACACTTTACAACAAGATACTTGTAGCTGGTCACCCGTGCAGGTGCTAACCCCACCCTTCAGGGCTTAACGTGAGTTGTGCTATGCACGCTGAGTTTTGTGAGCATTTGCAAGACATGTTCCTATTTGCATGTTATTCAGTGTATCATTTAATTGTTCTTTAATCACTTAGGAACCGTAGAGGAATGGATATTCATGTCATGGTAGATGCAATAGCAGCCGTGATGGCCATGGAGGACAAAGAATTCTACAAAGTTGGTGAACTCGCAGTGGCTGTTATGATTGAAACTGCATCTGCTATAACCGGAGATGGTTACAAGGTAATAAGCCTTTCCATGAAATGAGGGTTGATGCCGATCGGTCCTTGCCTCAATAGTGCACATGGCTCAAAATAATTTTGTGGGAGCTCTACTTTAATGCTGACTTGAAAAGGTGGACAGCAACGATGTCTTGTCACTGATTTCTCTGTTAGCTGCCTGGTTGCAACGTACATGTTACATAAATTTATGCCACGATCACAGTTCAATGAAAGTGATTGACTCAAAAAAACAAAAAAGCTGTTGAAAGCTCAAAGCGTCCAGTGCGAGCCAGGATTTGTTCTAGCTAAATTTGTGTATTTGAGTCTTGACAATGTATGCATTTTTATAGAATGGGTTCAACTAACTTCATATTCAACAAATCGAGGTAGTTATAACAAGAAAGTGCTTTTATTAATTTGAACTTAACTGTGTCTTAAAAGAAATGGAACATGAAAAGTGATTTGTGACTGTACTCGTAATTTATTTCTTTTTTATTCTTAAAAGGCTGCACGTCTGCCTTTGTTTGAGTACCTGTCAGAAAAACTATGCGGATGTTGTTACGAGAGGGCTTGGTTTGCCAAAAATGGCGGGTAAGAATTTAAATTTATTATGCTATAGTCCGCCAAAAACAGTTTAAATGTGGTTTTCGTTTGTCTCAGATACGTTACAATAATTCGAGAGATTAAGTGCTGATGTCTTTTGTATATATTTTCTTCAGGTCAACAGTCGTGTTTAGTTTTATGAAGTAATGCTGGTGTTTTATTTTTCAGATGTACTGCCATCAATTTCCTGATGAAGAGAATGCCACTTCAGTGGGTTATTGAACATCAACTTAGTTTTATCAATGCCTTGTGCTTTGTCATGATGGATCTTACTAATGAGGTGAGCAAAGAAGCCGAGGTTGGCAGGCCAGCATTTCAGAGAAAGAACCTCGTCACAGCTTATGGCATGATTTCGCTTAGTCAGATTATGCCTGTTGTTGTGTGTTAGTGTGAAAAACGTGAAAACATTCCATGCACGGTGCAACTCATATCGTTGCGACCCTGTCAATGAATTACAAACAGTCACTATTCTAAATGCCAAGGATCCCTATAGTTTGAAGAGGAAACTAGGACATGATAATTTTTTTTCATTAAAAGAGGTGTCTCGTTAAATTAGAGTGACCTTAATTTATGTTCAACAGCCTTTTTCTCCTCTGTTTAAAGTATTTCTTGTCACCCAATGTAAATTCTCTCGTCAGTAGTGCAAATAAAAAGTGCATGAGGTATTGTGTAGGAGCACCTCATAATGTAGTAAAGTTGTTGCTAGAAAGTTCATATTTTATCCTTGTGTCTGACATTGCTGTTTGTCTCCCTCTTGTCCGTGACTGTGCTCACACGGTGGGTGGCTCCTCCTAAAATGTTCTGCTATTGGTATAGGATTTAATGGAGCCGAAACCAATTGTGGAATTGCACGCATTTTAGGCATCCTACTGATGAACAGTTGCGACTCGTAGATGTATATATTTTTTTAGCAACTAATATAACTTGCAGTCTGTCTACTTTGAATCATCATTTGGGAATCAACTGTGTGTGTTCTTTCATGTATCTTGGGTAAAAAATTGGGTTGCTAAATTATTGCAAGGAGCTGTTACAGGACTCTTAAGTTTACTGCAGTGTGAAAAGGCATTTTATTTGGTTAACGTTATGTTTCGCTGTAGGTATCCGCTGGTACAGTTGATAGTGCAAAACGGACTTTAGAAGCCTTGCTGAGGCAATGCAATGAGCCACAGACCGGCGAGGTAGGCAACATTGACGTGGATTCAAACGTTATGCATGTCCTTGTTAATGATATATGAAATAAATCATATATGAACTGCGGAAATGAAATGAAAATGAAGAAATGATCGTAGCAGTGAACGCAATTTATGCAATAGCGTAAAGAAGGCTGAAACAAAAATTCAGGACTTCAACGGGGTTTGAACCCGTGACCTCGCGATTTACCGGTGCGATGCTCTACCAACTGAGCTATGAAGACATGTCCTTGTCCTTCATGTCCTTGTAATTCAGTCTCTATGTGAAGTGGTTAAATGACTACTGCGTGCAAACCATTCACTGTTTTACTGAGGGTCTGAAGTGGTTAAATGGAGGACAGAATCAAAAAAGTCTTGCAGAGCAAATCTCCATTTATTCTGGGTATCAATTCTTTAACATGCCTTTTCTTAGGGATTTCTGCAAAAAGTGCTCTTATTGCTATTGTTTTGATGTGACAATTTAAGCCTTCTATTTACCGATCTGATGAAGATTTGCTCAGGGATGGCTCAGTTAGTAGAACGCTGGGTTACAGAGGGAACGTTCTCGGGTCCGATCACCATTGACAAACCAACACTGAGAGTCTTCATAAGTAGGTGGAATATGATCGTCCTGGTGATCATAATCCTGAGTAGACTGTTGTTGAGAGTGACTGACATTACGACAAGCTGTGCGGTAGTCATCTTCAAAGTGAAGACAAAGACAAAGACAAAGTGAGTTATATCACGTTGGTACAGTACACTCACCCGGACGGTCATATTCCTCCTACTTATGAAATGACTCCTGCGTGCAAACCATTCACTGTTTTACTGAGGGTCTGAAGTGGTCAAATGGAGGACAGAAAGCCTTGCAGAGCAAATCTCCATTTATTCTGGCCATCAATTCTTTAACATGCCTTTTCTTAGGGATTTCTTCAAAAAGTGCTCTTATTGCTATCCTATTCCTAAATAACAATAGTTTATGATTACTGCATTTATTCCAGGAATCTCACATCAAGGCAGTGAGAGAAAGAGCTCTTCCAACAGTGACACAGCACCTTGTCAGAGAAATTGTTTCGCCAAACCAGACTATAAGGCAACAGGTACAAAATCCAATAAGGTTATTATATTTCAAGAGCAGGGAAACGCTTTTTTCACTTGAGCAAACCAGCTTTAAATTCTAGTACCACTTTGTGGAGAAGAATTAAGATGCAAAAAGAGATAATTTCAATACTCATGACATTCCGTGTTTTCGCGATGAGCCCTTATTTCGAACGTAAATTTTGCAAATAACGTTGTTAAAACATTGTGCCCATTCCGGCTTGAAATCCAGTGAGAGACTACCACACTCACTCTTGCTGTTTGAGAGTGAACTGGTATGAGTATCAGCATGACTCTGATTGCTCTCTCTTTTTGACTCTGTTTGTAACGTAGCAGTATTGAATTTAAACTAAATACTCGTTAGGAAGTTTCATAACCTGCTTATCTTTCATATAATTGAATGGTAAACTATTAATTTTTCATTGTTCTGAGCTATTTATTACTCTGATCCTTGCCAAACAGGCTTAGTTTCTTGACTTAAAAACTAAATTAGGTATGGAATAACTCCTTTAAAGTCCTGTCTCTGTTTTTCACAGGCCCAACGCTCCGTATCTGTGCTAGCCGAGATTTATGGGAGATCCGTTCACAGCATCATGCTTCCTCACAAAACAGTAAGTTGTTTGAGAAGTAAATGAGGTTAAATAAATATTTATTTAACACAGTTAACAACAAGGAGCGCGGGCGTGGTCAGCGGTCAGTCGTTTGGCTCAAGCGCGGTCAGCCTTGCTTGCATCACCTCCATGTGCTCAGTAAAGTGTTTTCGTGGCGGCCATTCTCTTCGTTTAGCCTTTGGATCATTCTTTTACCCCATCCCTCCCCCCTTAATTCTTCCACTGTTAAATCAGTGTGACAGGTGCCTGGTCCTATTGGCGTGGGGGCTCATGGCTGGAGGGCGCGGGTTTGCCAGCCATGGGGGCGTAACTCTGTCTTGGGGCTGGCTGTGCCAAAGGTGGAAACCCTTGGACATCCCGGGCACCCACCTCCACTCAGCGACGCAGTTGTTAAATTCAGTTATAATGTCCTTTCACCTTTAAACGATTTGCTGACGCCTCTTTTTTCGGTTTGTTTGTCTCTCTTAATTACTCCCGAAAGATCATTAGCAATATTCGTGCTTTGTATGTATAGTAGCAGTTTACAGAAAGTTTTCGTGTATTTGAGCTTCAATGTTGAAACGTGAATTAGGTCCTAGGTGATTGCTTATTTTGGGTACTTTTCCTTATTACTTCCAAGTTCAGTCAAAAAACGGAAGGAACTTGTAACTTTTATTTAGATTTTGTTTGTTTTCATTGATTTTCATAACGAAATAGTAGGTTTCCTGTTTTTCTTTTTTTGGGTTCGTATAAGCAATATTGTTAACGTGAGATTATTTTTTGTAGATTTTAGAGGATATGATTCCACCAAAGGTATGTCTTACAAGGATGGTCACTGGTACAAAGTGTATTGAAAATCAACTAGAAATTCTTATTAAGGCGATAGTTTCGTTTCAAACTTACTAATCAAGGATTTTTTCTTAGAAACATTTACTCCGGCACCAACCCGTGAACACGCAGATTGCATTAATGGTATGTTTTGCAACTTCAAACTGGCACTAGTTATGCTTCAGAAATCTCGACTGTGACCAATTTTCTGTACGGTCAATACTTGATAAGTTGTTGGAAAGTCATGTCAGATTTTTTGCCATGGTATTATTTTCCCTTTCTCAGGATGGTAACACGTTTTGCACAACGTTGACTCCTCGGTTGTTTACAATGGATTTGATGATCATGGAACACAAGGTTTTCTTCCATGAGGTATTTGTTGGATTGCATTAAAGGAGCTGTGTCACGAAATTCAGCCAAATTAGGAAATTACAAAATGCCCGTTAAATTAAGAGAAACATAAAAATAATCGCTTAAAACGTTAAAGGACGGTTAAAATAACATAAAAGAAACAACAGATGTCACGGATGGGCAAAACTGAAGAAGTTGAAACGGATTGAAATTAGGGCTTTTGAAAACTGTTCAGCCCAACAGTTTTTCAAAGTTGATCCCTGCTGCCTGCAACTTCAAAAATAATGCTCAGAAGACATATTTGTTTGTCTCGGATCTCTGATTTTGTCATTTACATGTAATTTCTTTGCTTACTTTAAGCTCAATAGCGACTGAGCGCGAGTAATTGGCAAAATTAAACAAAATGAACTGGACTGCCGTGACACAGCCCCTTTAATTTAGCTTCCTAAATTATAAAACAACAATTAAGTATTTGCTAGGCTTGACTGTTACGAATGAGAATTTGGTTAATCTGCGTCTTTATATATTTTAGTTACTTTCCTTGTGTGAGGCAGATGACTCTCAACTTCTCAAGCTACCATGCTATAAAACAGTTCAGTCTCTAACACCTCTACGGAAAAGCGCACTGAGTAAGTAATCAGAGTGGTTATTCTTAAAAACTGAGCAGTGATTTTGTTACAAATAGTTGTGGTGAGTCGTGGGACTCATCTTGTGAAAAATCATGAGTCCCAGTCCAGAACCATTGAGTCCCAGTTCAAAACGAGTTCAAAATTGAAAATGCTAGTGCCTTTACGTAACCAGACAGTTAATCTGAAGACAGAGTCCAAAACTCTGTATTACAGTATACTAAAAGTAAAATATAGTCCTTCTATTTTAAAGCACAAGAAAGGCTAAATGAAATATGCATCGTTAAACAACAGCCACAATAACTGCCACAGTAATTACACGAACAGAATGTTTCTTCAGAAACACCTGTTTAGATCTATCGATCGGCGTTTGTTTCTTACGGGACGCATGCCATGAATTATTTTGTGTCTTTGGGGATTTAGTTGGGACAGGGACGCAGGACGCAGAGGTAACAAAATCACTGGAACTTTCTACCGCCATTGCTGGTTTGGTAGAAGGCCACAGAATTGACAGGAAGGATCTGTCAAACGCGATGTCGGACCGGAAGGTGTGGAATAAGATTGCTCAGAGCATCCCGACCGAAAGGGCCGAATAATGATGATGATGATTATGATGATGATAGGGCCACAGAAATCTAACCCTATTAGCAATATTAGTGTCAAGAAATGACTGAGCTGTCGAAGTCGCCGTTAAAAAGGTGGCGTCGACAAAGAGGGCGGTAGCAATAAGCTCTTTTTCTGTTTATTTACTCGTATTGTCAATTCCACTACATTCCCACAAAATTCGTAGGTCATTCAATGCAGTGTTTGTGTTTTTTGGTTGTATACAAAGAATGGAAATATCTCTCCAATCAGTTTCGATATCGAGGGAAACTAATTTCCTTTGTGTATTAATATGTAGATGCCTTGACAGCGTGCCATTACATTACGCAAGTAAAGGACAAGATTTTCAATGTCTTGTACAAGGTACGTTAAACTTTATCAGTTTAGCATCAATTGTTCGACTTCTGTGGGTAAGAAAAAATATGTAAGTACTGACTAAAATTCTGTTGTGCAGGCTTTGAATTCCCCTACAACTGAAATACAAGAAGCCGCAAAAAACTGTATGAAAAAGGTAATCACAATACATTTTCTTTTAGCTGTTTCTTCAAACTGTTGTCGTTGTCCCTTGTTCAGTTGAATAAGTTAAGTTTAAAACTTGATTAGCCCAACGTTCTTCTACCGTTGAGTTGGGAGCAAGGGTTGCATAGTGGTGAGAGCACTCGCCTCTCGCCAGTGTGCTGCGGGTTCGAATCTTGGCGTCGACGCCATATGTGGGTTGAGTTTGTTGTTGGTTCTGTCCCTTGCTTCTGTTTTCCCCTCTCCTCAAAAACCAAAACATTTCCAAATTCCAGTTCGACCAGGAATCAGGTAGACGAAGAACCACTATGTGGATGTGCTATCTCTAAGTTGTTATTTATTTATTTATCTATCTTCTGCTTGGGTATTACATCGGTGAGTTCACTTTTGAGGGAGTAAACTAGTCAATCAATCAGTTAGTGAGTTAATCATTGTATCTAGTCAATCGTCTATACACCCACTCATGCATTAAGGTAATAAGTCCAGTTATCCTACGCGTTGCCAGCATCAGGTGAATTACTGCGTATTTGATTTGTCAAACAATTAGACCGGTCAGAGTTTCCAACTATTAGCAACTCGCCATTTTGTAACTCTCGAACTAGCTATTTCTTAATTGTTTTACCACTCTTGCCCATGTATCCCTGTAGCACTAAAAACGTATTTTTCTTCTATTTCTAATGCGTCAAATGGACCTAATACGGAGTTATTTAGGTACTCTTCTGTCCTCAGAATGATTCCATTGTGCCCGTACAGTGACGTCGGTATTTAATGGCAAATCAAACTATTGGACAGTGAGACATGTACCCCCATCTCTTAACACTTTCGTTTTAAAGAAGCGCCAAATTAAGTATATGCTGGCACTAACTTGCTTGTTGGTTGTTCCACGTTCCATTTTTCATTTTAGTTTATGGCTGGGTCTCAAGTAGATATGGAGCAAGTCCATATGAGTATCAGACCACTGTTACTCAAGTTAGGTGACTACAGGAGCCTTAATCTGCAGCTCATACAGGTTAGTAGTAATGCTAGTCTCCTTCGCAACCGCTCGGGAAGGAGTCACGCAGTGCTGGCCCTGCCCTCAGGAGACAATAGTAACGCATACGCGATAAGAGTATCTTGCCTAAGGTTTTACTAGTGACATTTAGCCTTGTTTGCGCTATTTTAGGGGACTACACGCGAGATTTAAAGCAGTTTTTGAACACTTACGAGCTGGTCATTGAATTGACTGAAATACACATCAACCGCTTAGAACTGCAGAGGAGCACAAAAACTTAGAAGAACGGTACATGAATGGCCAAAACTGGAGAAAATCGGAACGTTTCATGCTTGTCTCAATTTGTGTGAAAATTCGATAAGTAATGATAAGGAATCATCTATGTTTGTTTTGAAGTGACAATTTAAACCTTCTATTTACCGAGCTTATGAAGATTTGCTCAGGGATGGCTCAGTTAGTAGAGCGCTGGGTTACAGTGCGGACGTTCTCGGGTCCGATCACCATTGACAAACCAATAACACTGAGGGTCTTCGTAAGTAGGTGGAATATGATCGTCCTGGTGATCGTAATCCTGAGTAGACTGTTGTTGAGAGTGACTGACGTTACGACAACCTATGCGGTAGTTCATCTTCAGAGACAAAGTGAGTTATATCACGTTGATATACTACACTCACCCGGACGGTCATATTCCTCCTACTTATGACATGACTCCTGCGTGCAAACCATTCACTGTTTTACTGAAGGTCTTACAAAACACTTAGAAAATAGGTACTGGCTATGTTCTGCAAGCGATTTGGCCATCAGGTGGCTAGGATGACCACGTAGAAAAAAAATGAAATGGTAGTTACATCTCTATCAGGGGATATAAAACAGTTTCCGTAATTCCAACTTTGTGCGTAAGATATCAACTCGTAGAAAAGTTGGTTTGTAACTAGATAGGGCTTTATTTGGTATAAATGGTCGCCTCATTACTGCACCAGCCAAATTCGTTTCTCTTGTTTCCTCTTGCAGAGGTTATCACATCTGATGGAGCTTTTTCCTGGCAGCTTTAATGAGAAACTCTGTGAACAGCTCTTGGTAAGTTGTATACCTGTGAGGCCCTATAGCAGGTTTTTCCATATCCTATATCCCTTTAATTTTTACCCATATTATCTGGTATCCTGTTTATTTTTAATGCTTTGTATCCCTGTAATGTCAAAATACTCACGTCATTTCGAGAAGAGAAAAAGCTTTTTTCTCGTACAAGAATGTCTACGGGCCCAATGAAAACAAAAATGCAAACAAGCTCAGTTGTGGGTCTTTTTCTTGGTACAGTAACTAAATTGCCTATTACTACACGTTGTCTGAGTTTTCTGGAGTCGATCCGTGCTTGGTCGTCGCATGCAGTCATTGCAGTTGAGCTGAGTAAAGATTATAAGTGTATTAAACTTTGTCGGAAAATTATCATTGTATATTTATCCTTACGGATGTTGTGTATGTGTGCTGCTGTGCAAAGGAGACACAAAGAGTCAATGCAGAACACAGCTAACGCTTTTTTTGTACTTTTCCAGGCACATCTGAAGAAGTGGATAGAAGTGATAACTACTGGTTCCACTCAAACACAGCAAGTTGCAGCGAAGACCAGCCACTCTTCTGAAGAGGTAAGTCAATTTACCCGAAGCGAAATAGAAAATTCTAGAGTTCGTTGCTCATCCATGAATCCGCTCCTCAAGTGAGTGATCGAGTCTGCAATGTTTTTCTATCTTTTGAGTCTGGAAAAAAAAATCCGCAGATATTACCAATCAAATTAAACTACCTTAGCAGTACTTTCACGTGGTACTATTTGTTTTTCAGCATTTTGCAAAAAGACAGAATCTTTTTTTCTTTGACTCCTTTTAGGGGCAAAAGGATTTGCCAAAATGAGTTCAGTCATTTATGTTATTGGCAGGTTCAAGATATTGGTGCTTCCGAAAATGGTATTTTTATTCTGGTTTAGTCAAATTGGCTTAGTCCAAACTTACTTCATAAATGTAGGTCATCGTTCTTGGTGACTGGACCAGCCTTTACGGGTTGTGTGATTGTGTGGGGATGGCATCTCGCATGGGACCTGAGTCCTGTTTGTGTACATTCCCTCTGGGCAGGCCTCTGTTCAGAAAAGCTGGTACGTGAAAAAAATTATGTACCCACATTAACCGGCAAAAGCTGTAGTTGTGTCCTTTCAATACTTGGCGGATGTTATAAATTATTATTACAAGCGTCATTGTTGATTATTGTGTTGTTTTCTTTCTCTAACCAGGTTGCGCAAGAACTAAAAATCTGCGCATCTATAATCAACATGTTTTACCTGATTCCGGCGGCTTCTTCAAAGTTAATTGAGCCTCTCATCAATTTGGTGTTGAAAGTAGAGAAGTCACTCTTGATGGAAGTAAGTAATGGACAAGATTGATACGTGCTAAAAAAAGCGATCAAGTCACCCCCTTAGCAACAGGACTTCTCCTAATAAAGAAGATTTTATTACCCTTGCTTTGATAAAAACCATTGGCAACCAAAAGGACGATGGAAAGGTGGAAAAAGATCAGACATCACATTCCAAATAACGTTTGATTTTGCCAGTCGTGTATCATATTTTTATGACTGATTTTCAGGTTGGAAGTCCCCTACGAGAACCACTGTTGAAGTTCCTGATTCGATATCCCACTCAGACTGTGGATTTCTTCTTATTACAACTTTCTGGTTCTCAGATGAACCGTTTGCTCATGGTAAGTACGCGGCAATCCGAGGACTTATTTATTATTGTTTTTGTTCGTACGCAAAACAAGAAGAGTGTTTAAGGAACGTTTTGTGTGAGAATTGGTACATTATAGATCGTTCCATTTGAGGTCAGGCAGCAATTGGACTGCGTTCATGTTGGTGTCCCACTTTGTTTTGCTCCCGGAAATTTGCGTTTCTGCCAGCCGTGTGAGTAAAAACGCTCTGTTGTCTAGACAACATTATAAAGGTGTACAAAAACGTAATGGTTCTTTTTAACGTTAACAATATTTTATTCCAGTATGTCCTCAGCCAGGAAAGCTCCAAACCTTTGAGACAAACCTTGGAAGCACACTCGTTGAAACTGGTCAACAGTACGTTCAGCATACCGCAGGTAAGATAGCTCGCCTTTGTTGAAACTATACGCAAAATAAAACAGTTGGGGCAAACAAAGATTCCAATATTTTGTATGGAAGAGAGAATCCTTGATAATCATAATCATGGCCTCTTCTGACTATTTGGTTGCCTCGTGTTGTTTAACCCTTTCACTGCCTGAGTGTTTGATGGAGTTTTGTAAGGTGACTCTAACTTTTGAGTCTGTGGACGAAATCCTATGATGTGACCATTCAAATGAAAGCTCTCTGCCTGTACTTTCACATGATGCTATTTGTTTTTCACAATTTTGGAAAATGAAATTTGGAAATTTGGTCGAAACTTGCCTTTGGCCACATTTGGCAGTGAAAGGGTTAACCTATGGCTTATAATTTTTTTGTGTTAATTGCCATCAGCCTCCTGAAGATCAAGTTCAAGCGGTTCAGAAAAAAATGGAGCTACAAAACCAAGGGATCCAGATTATCAGGTAGAACTAGTCCTTTTCAAGTTTCCTGTATACATTCCTCCCATCAAACATTTACTGGCCTATTTGTCAGTCCAACTGTGTGCCCACATATTGAACGGCTTGTTTGAGGAAGAAGTAGCAATGCTTTTGTCATGAATGGTAGAATATTGGCGTTGACAAATCGGGGTATGGCAGAAAAAAGGATGAGTGATGTCGTCGAAGGGACAATATCTCACAAGTGTCAACATAACTTCATACCTGCCGAGATGTGATGTGAGGCTCTTTCTGTTTATTGCGAGAAGTACTCTCTGAATATATAACTGGACATGAATCCACCTTTTTTAATTACAGGTTGTTGGTGAAGTTCAATGATTCCTGGCTTCCAGAACATCCTGTTTTGGTAAGAATTATTTGAGAAACAGGCAGAGATTACATCATTGAAGAAATATTACGTGGATACTTTTTATTGAGTCATGTAATTTAATTGTGTTTTTTTTTTTGGAATTCATAGATTGGTCATCTAAGACGAATTTGGGTGTCGAACAACTTTCAAGAGAGGTTGAAAAAGGTGCAGTTGCAGCAGAATATTTTGTAAAAATGTCTATATATGTTCTTAAGGTATTGGTAATATAATCAGGGCAGGACTAGCTCACTTGGTAGAGTCCTTGACTGCAGAGCAGGAGGTCGCGGGTTTGATCTCCAGGACTGGGGCCCGTTTCTCGCCCGATAACCGTCGGAAGGCAAATTTTGAATTCAAAACCAGCTGAATAGCAGCAAAGTTCCTTAGCTCACAAACCAGTCAATTTTGCTTCGTTAACTGATAATTTCATTGTATCATTTTCAAAATTATTGAAAATTGATCTAAAATGCAAACACGGCAAACATAAAACAGCTTTTTGGGCCCGAAAAGTTGTTGGTACGTTCGAGAAACTGGCCCCTGGACCAATACTCAAGATCTTAAAATAACCGAGAAATGAAGGTACTGCCTTTGCCCTGCAAATGGCTCGAGATTCAAGTGGCTCAGATGACCTCGTAAAGTGGTGTCCTCAATGATGTAGTAGTTTTCTTTAGTTCCAAATACATTGACACTCAAATGAAGTGCGATATTTTGGTATATTTTAGGATGGAACTCCGATTCATCGTTGGAGAGAACCCAAACTCCTGGCCAAGTGTTTGCTGAACTACATCAAGTAAGTTATCAATGCCGTGTTCAAATGATCATTTTTAATCTCCAGTTGGTTGTAACATTGTTAGGTCTTAAGGACTCAACAAAATTTCGTTCTTACCTTTTCTTTAATCTTCATTCCAGGCACCGTCCATCTGAGGTGGAATTACTTTTCCAGTTGCTACGTGTGTTTACTATCCGTCATGTGCCTGATTTCCATTTTTTGAGGACATTTCTGGATGAGAAAGTTGCAAAAGTAAGCCTAATTTAGATCACTCGGACCATGATTCATCTAAGGAAATGATGAATCCTTTCCCAGGGTGAATTCATCATTGCCTTGGATTCATCATGATCCGATTTATTGCCATCACTAGTAGTGTAGTATTGAATTAACCAAAGTAGTAGAGTGTGTACTGAATTAACCATAGTAGTATAGTGTGTACTGAATTAACCAAATAGACTAAAAGTAGTATAGCGTGTACTGAATTAACCAAACTAGTATAGTGTGTATTGAATTAACCAAAGTAGTGTAGTATGTATTGAATTAACCAAAGTAGTGTAGTATGTATTGAATTAACCAAAGTAGTGTAGTATGTATTGAATTAACCAAACTAGTATAGTGTGTACTGAATTAACCAAACTAGTATAGTGTGTACTGAATTAACCAAAGTAGTGTAGTATGTATTGATTTAACCAAAGTAGTATAGTGTGTATTGAATTAACCAAAGTAGTATAGTGTGTACTAAATTAACCAAAGTAGTGTAGTGTGCACTGAATTAACCAAAGTAATTAACCAAATAAGAGAAACAAGATGTGATAAGTGATGCTTTGTTATTTATGGTATGGTTTAACAATTAAGTGTCGTCATTGTCTTTCTATTCTTAGGGCTACTCAGTCGAGCAGAAGAGGGCTGTTTTCTTCAAATTTGTGGCACTGTTTCACGATCAGAACTTCCCTCAAGAGCTCAAAGCTAAGGTACACTTGACCATGTGCTGTCTATCTGTCGCAATTTAAGGGGCTGTGTCACAGCTGCCTTGTTCATCTTAGTAAAATTACAGCTTTTAGTCAACAAAATATATCTTCCAAGCATTATTTCAAACGTTACAAACAACAGCTTACTTTTAGGCTAACAAGTTTTCAAAAACCACAATTGAAATCCGTTTCAATCTTCTTCAAGTCTGTCCATCCGAGCCTCGTTTTGTATTTGCTGTGCCATTTACACATTCTTCTAAATTTTGGAGCGGTTATTTTAATGTTTCACTCAGTTTGATGCCAGTACCCTCTGTCTGATTTTGATAAATAACGTGACACAGCGCCTTTGAACTGTTACAGTCCTGACACTTTCTTGCTCTCTTCTCTTTAGGCCCTACAATATGTGTTGATACCCATGTTTCAAGTGTCCTTTGAACGTGGCGAGGGTGATGCCTTGATTGGTGGACCTCCGAGTCCTGAACAGGACAGCAACGAGAACGTCATAAGTGTGTTTGTCAGCAGGGTTGTTGACCCAGTTAATCCATTTGGAACGTCTGTAAGTACAATACACTTATTGGGATCAATTAGGGTTTCTGCGTAACTGGCCACCCACCCCTCCCCTAACTCAACTCACTTAGGGCAACATTGTGACTAAGGGGAGGGGTGGGTGGGCAGTTTATCAGAAACCCCCATGATTCCACTTATTTCCCATTTCAGAAACTTCATGGGGAATGGTACAAGTTGTGACAAAGAATCTCTTTCTTGTAGTAAAGAGTTTGAAATAAATAAAGTTGTTGTTGGTACAAGCTTTCGGCGTAACGATTTTTGGGATCTCTTTGATGGACAAGCGTTACTTATGATTGGTTGCCTTGAATACCATAGACCAATCATAGCTGCGCCTAATCTTGTGGCCAATTCTCCCCAGGGATTTTGAAGTGGGGAATTCTATTTCCGGCAAATTTATATATGTAGATCTCGTTACAGCGAGAAAGTGAGCTTCATTCTAATAAGTAATTTCTAAATCCCTGATTAGCATTGTTTAATTAAATTTATATGATAAAGGTTGTGACGTTTTATTGTAAGTACAAAGCGCCAGTTATCAGCATGGAAATAGGATGTATTAATTGTAATTTTTTTGCAGGATGCTGTTCGCATTCTGCTGTTACAGTTTTCAGCTTTACTTGTGGAACATGCCTCCCAGCA
>NC_133203.1:47351365-47466365 GCF_958299795.1 Porites lutea
CGCCTAGTTCTTACTCTTGAAACGAGTGAAATTACCGCCACTTTTTGTTTTCACAACCAAAACAACTCAACCTCGTCCCCAGGTCTTCTCGTTTAACGGTGCCTTAACCTGCAAGATCGCTGCATTTTTGACGTCATTTCCTCGTTAAACACAAATTTCTTCCAAATGTGGTCATCAGTAACTGGTTTTGGTGAATTATGCGTGTGCTTTTAGCCAATCAGAATCGGGGAAATATTTGAATGAATAATAATAACGTTTATGCTGTTACGTTTGCTTGTAAAGCGAATAAAGAATCATTGTGCGTCACCTGTGTGCTCTGTTGCTTTGCAGGGCACTGTCTCTCGAGTATCAGTCCAAGAAGGCCAGGCCAAATCACCGCTTGAGAAACATCATGCAGATGCTGTCGTCAACTTTCTTTTGAGGATCGCCTGTCAGGTAACTGTTGGGGATAGGGATGGTACCTTCTGGTCTAAGTTATAGGGAAAACAGCAGCTGTAACTTTTTCATGAAAACCGGCACACTGTGTTGCGTTATAGGTTAATGAACCATCGACAACTATGGGCTCCCCAGGTGAAACTTTGTCTCGGCGGTGTGTGGCTCTGTTGAAGACTGCACTGCGACCTGATGTGTGGCCAGGTGAGCAGAAAATATAGGAAGGACTTACGTAATCATTTAGCTTGTAGTTTTTACACCCTGCAGCGTGAGCATAGGTGGTAAACGAGTAGAAGATCCCGTTGATCCCCGTGTCGTAAAAAATGTTAGCGTACGCAACAGGTCGGCAGAACCTTTTTGTGTGACAAACGTCAGCGGGGTTCTCGCACAGTCTTGGAAAGTCTTTGAATTTTAGGCGAAGTCCTTGAAAATTCCTTGAATTCCATTTTTCCTTGAAAAGTCCTTAAATTTCTGTGCAAGTCCTTGAATTTTCTTCAATTTTGAATGCAGTGACCTACTTGTAGAAAGAGTTTTTTGATGCTTTTTGGTTGTCCAAGATAGAATATAAATCATAGCTCAGAGAATTGAAAGGCTATTTACATAAAGTGCTCTATGTTTTATGCAATAATTAACTATCAATTTAAGACCAGTGAACTGAAAAATGTAGAGAAGTTGGTGAAGCAAACAGTTCAAGCCTTAGAGTCTTATTAGAATAGGTTGGGAATGAGCAAATTTGTACAATCTGTGAAATTGTATTCCTAGTGGTCCTTGGAAATCTAATGTGGTCCTTGAAAACTCCTTGAAAAATGGTTGGAATTTTTTTGTACGAACCTTGACTCAGGGCTATTGGGTGTTTTGTCGTGATCTTTCCTAACATTACTATGTTCTGGTCTTTTACAAAAAAACATATGTTTAACGAAAGGGCCAATTCTGACAGAAAACCTTTCTTTTTTAAACATAATTATTGTCACGCATGTCACATAACGTTTGCCGTCCTTTTGTACTGTCCTGCTGTATGTAATTTCACTGTTATCAGCCCAGACGTACTGCCCCTACCTTCCGAAACATTAAATATTCATGTGGATCAGTAAACCGAAAAGAAATGGCGGTTTTTAATCTCTCTAGTCGGGGACAAAGAAATAGTGCTCATCACTAATGCTGTCTGCTAAATATATTGACATTTTAATAACGACTCTTGAAGGAAAAAAAGTTTCACGACAAAAATGGTGGGTCATCTTCTTGTTTTTTTATTTTTTTTAGGCACTGATTTGCGTGTTGGTTGGCTGGACAAGATACTGGTTACAGTTGTAAGCGTTAACTTATCTTTCCTTGATTATTCACCTAAAATTTCTGTAAAAAAGATCTTGTAATTCTGGAACTGACAGTTTTAAATTAGTGACTGAAGTGAGTGAATACGCGTTCGCTTTGGTATTGCATCCTTACGTTTTATGATTGGCTAGACAATCTTACGCCACTTTCTTGACCAATCAGAAGTAAACAGTGACTTGCGTGCACTATGCGTTTTCCCGCGGTTACTGGCGTGTGATTACTTGATTAGCTTCGAGATCTGATTGGTGCATTCGATTTTGTCCACGTCGTGTGATTGGTTGAACAAACATCTTTAGCTTTGGCTATTAAGTCCATCATTTAGAAAGCTCTTATGTCAACTTGGTAAGCTATTTACTATTATATTTGGAAGCAAATTGAGACGAATCCTGTCCTGTTATTGTCTTATCAGTAGGCCCCATGAAACTACCTTACCGACTAAGGATTAACCGATTTGTTTCAGGAAGAAAGATAAAGTTATGTTTCTGAAGTCGCATATCAAGTTTTTTTGCGGACGATAACCTGCGAGCAAACATTCCAATTAATAATCTCTTGAGGCGAAGGGTCGCGCGCGAGTACGTGCACTTCGCGTGGCGCCAGTTTTTTGCGCTTTACCCTTGAGTTGACTCTCCAGGCTAAATCGTCTCAAGTTACTGCTCATAAAGAAAAAGAAAATTAAAGGAGCTTGACAAATATTCAGTCACCTTGTCATCCAAGACATCGGCAATAGTTAAAAAAAGTATTGTTTGCTTATAAGTTGTGTTTGTTTTCAGGATCAAACACCTGCAGCCAACTATGCGAATGTTTGTACAGCGATTGAGATATTAACTTATCTACTTTCAGTCCTGGTAAGTAAAATGTTTTCGATGTTTGTGAATGCAGACGAAGTTAAGTGGGAGAGATGATGAAACCAAGAAAGTCCCAACTTTACAGCTTCAGAACAGCAGTAGCCCCTATCTTGGAAGACTTCTTGATCTAAAATATAGGGGGAATAATAGTGTTGATTTTTAGTAGCATTTTGCGTTATAGTTGTCATTGTGATGGATTCACTGGTATTCAAGCCTTTCATTCACTTGTTGAGTGAAATCAGACGATTGCCCCATTTTTTAAGGGTAACGTTTGTTTTTCTAGGATGTTTGGAGCGTCGCTAATCACAAGATTTTCTCGTTTTTCAGCCGCAGCAGACTATCCTGACGTTGTTTAAGCCACTTCAACGAGGCATTGCTACTTGCATGACCTGCCAAAACACCAAGGTAGTAGACTGAATAATTCATGCTTTTCCCGCATGAGTAAACGGTATTTGCGGCTACACGAAAGCCATATTTATCCCTCTATGAGCTTATTTACTCTAGAGGTTATCATTGTTTTTGTACATGGAGAACCACTCGGTCATCACCACTCTGGTACCAGAGCCTTTCTTTCGCTTGTTCGATTTTGACGTACTCAAAAAAGCCTCTGCATGAATCGAGTAAAATCACTTTTGAGCTTGCGCTGCATGTTGCTGGCAATTTTAATCCCAGGCCTACAAATAGCCGTGGTCGCTTAGTACAGCCGGCTCAGTTATGACCAGCGGTCTATCACTAAACGGATGTTCGCACTCGAAAAACAAGTTTGACGAGAGAAAACAAGATTGACTAGTCCAGAAGTTCATGCTGCGGTGACTTCAAAGGCTTGACGCGATTCAGGCAGAAACTCTTTTTTCCCGCTCAGTCAAGAAACCAAAAGGAGACTCCGCTTGCAGCGTGGGGTGGGTCATCACTGGTATTCGTCACCTTTTAATAGAGTTTCAACTGCCTCCTCCTCCCCTAGGTAAATGTTTACTTTAGGGTGGGGTAGGTGGTCAGTTACCCAGAAACCTAAATTGATCGTTTCAACTATTTTTACTGATACAACTTGAATCTTTGCTGCAGGTCATTCGTGCAATCCACACTCTTCTAGCCAGGCTTATGACGCTGTTTCCCCTTGAATCAGGTATCACTTTGCGAACTAATTAACTGTCGTCTTTGTAAGGCGTGGCACCATATTATTTGATCAGTGTCTGTTGTAGAAACTTCAGTTACTACCTGACTTTTTCTCTTTCTAGCAGCGCCAACATCAAAGTATGAAGAACTGGAGACACTGTATGGAAACATTGGAAAAGTAATTTATGACGGCCTTACTAACTACGAAAGGTAACCACCATATTTGCTGACAAGAAGACAGTGCATTCTTTAAAAGGACTATATCAAACTCTTTGTAATCGTAGAAGAAAACTAAAATGTGTCTTTTCATCACAAGAATTCCAAAAATACAGGTCCAAATTTGTTGTTTGAGACTATATTTATGCATTGAAACTGTTTCTGTCGTCGGTTGCTACGGATGGCGAGGGTGACATGGAGTGAAACTTGAAAAACTGGGCCAATTTTTTTTTCAAGTTTTAATTCTGAGCTTGCAAAAATCATCAACAAGTTGTTATGGTTAGTGCTCCCTGGTAAAACTTGTTTTATATCTTCCAAACTCTACAGGAGCATTAGGGAGCTCAAGCAAAGCGCATGCGCGAGAGTAAAGACACGCTACTATGACCGATTCTTCGGAACCTTTCACTAAGGCCTCGGTGTTGCGCGCAATAAACAAAAAATGTTTTAGTCATGTAGTGTCACCAGGGACCTTAAGCAACGACGACGGCGACGGCAACAAGGACGGCAAAAAAAGCAATAGGGTTAGACTGGCAAAAGAAAAACGTGCATCACGCTTTTTTTATACATTTCTTCGCTGTCGTTGCATGACTACGATGTGAAACTGTCTAATTTTTAAGTTTTGTGGAGGACGTGAACACAAGACAATGACCCTCTTTTTCTTTTTCCGAACTTTAATACAGTTCTTTAGAATTCAACTCAAGAAAAATTCGCCAACATCTGATGAATAGATCAGAACGAGATGGAATAAGCACGATAAAGTTTAAAGCAGCGCGAACACGCTTAACTGACCCTTTCGTTGCCGTCGCCGTTGCTGTTGTGTATGGGGAACGAAGCTAAAACAACAAAATTATCGTGACGTCGTTTTTAGGCTGTCAGTTTTTGTGTCCTTGTACATGTATGAATTGTTTATGTTTCGTGTGATTCAGTTTTCATATGTGTTTATTTGGTTCAATGTAATTTAACTAAGTTAACCACCACGAGCTTAGCGGTCAAACGGTCCACAAGCTTAGCGGTCAAGCGGTTCACAAGCTTAGGAGTTAAGCGGTCCACAAGTTTAGCGGTCCACAAGTTAAGCGGTCAAGCGGTCCACAAGCTTAACGGTCAAGCGGCCCATGAGCTTAGCGGGCATCCAGCGGTCAATCCCATAAGTGCAGGCTCACATGGTTTGTGGTAGCTTTGTACACGGCTAGGATCTGCGAGTTCTTCGTCGAGCGTTTGTGCAGCGGTCTGTGGAGCGGTTCATTTAGCGTCTTCCCCCCCCCCCCCTCCCATCCCTATTTTTCTTCCTTCCACTGTTTCATCAGTGTGACGGGTGCCTGGAATGGGGGCTCATGGCTGGGTTGCGGGGATTTGCCAGCCATGGGGGCCGTTTTCTATCTACGGGCTGGCTGGCCACAGTGGAAGCCCCTGGGTATCCCAGGCACCCACCTTCCACTTAAGCGAGGCAGTTGGTTAATTCGTTGTTTGGTCACTAGATCAGCTAATGGAGCAACGTCCATCTTTTATGGTCCTCTTATGATGCTGAAAGCAGCCTGTTCACACAACCCATCCTACATCGACAGGTAGGCTGGCGTCCCTTTTTCTTTCTGAACTTTTGGAGTTAACTTTGCTTGTCTTCTAGATCGACCTCAAATCAAAATACAAACTCTGTGAAATATTTTTTTGTTAACGCCTTTTTAATATAATTTTTGAGCTATCAAAATAATCGCTTTTAAAGCAAAATGGGCCCATTGATGGGCAAAATCGGCAAAGACTAAAACAGATTTCATTCGAGATGACTCAAGAAATAATATCTTACTTCATTTTCAGTTATTGCATATAAGAGTTTCCAATTGACGCGACAAATTTACACTTGACAGAATTTACTCCCAAACAAAAATCATTTCGACACGTAATGATTCATTCAATGCAAGTATAGATAAACTTGATAAACGTTGGGCTGTTGGGCTGTTTTTTTTTTATACCTAGCCTGTTTGAAATCGTCCCTACGTTTGTCAAGAATGTTTTATTCAAGAAACTGAAAGACTAAAACTGTTCTTACAAAGAATAAGTAATTAGATGTTATGTTGAACTTTATTGGGTTCAGAATACGTAACAAAATAACTCTTCTCCTTGTAGGTTAATGGCTCCTTTTTTCAAGGCATTGCAACGAATGCACAAAGATCACATCAATGCAGTACTTGGAGAAAGCACAGGTATTAGAATATAAATGTGGTAACTCATTTTAATCGTTAAACTAATAACTGCTTTTTTGTTCATTAAAATGGAAAAATGTTTTTTAAGACAACCAAGTACAAAACCAAAACCAAACCGAACCAGGTAGACTGAACGTGTGCATGCGTCTTGCATCCGCCTTAGCCCTAAAACCGCAGAAAAAAAATAATAAAGGTTTCTTGACTTTCTTTTCAACAGGCGCCAGCGAAATGTTGATCTTATGCTTGGAGCTGATCCGCAGTCGGCTGGGAATAATGAATGTGGAGATGCGAAGACTTTTCTTCGTTATTCTCTCGACACTGATTGAAAAGTCGCCTGTAAGTACAGCAGTGCACACTTATTCCTACAGTGTTTCAAACAATGTGAAAGTTGGGTCAGCAGGTAAAATGCTCAAGTGTGTTCATTCTTATGGCACAGTACGTTCCTCTGGCACTGCTATCTCATGCTGGGTCTGTGGATGAAATCCTAAGTGTGACAATTTAAATGAAAGCTACTGAGCAGTACTTTCCTGTGGTACTGTTTATTGTGCTGTACAAGGTGGTTTTAACTTTTGAGTTTGTGGATGAAATCCTAAAGTGTGACGATTCAAATGAAAGCTACTGAGTAGTACTTTCCTGTGGTACTGTTTATTATGCTGTACAAGGTGGTGGTAACTTTTGAGTCTGTGGATGAAATCCTAAAGTGTCATCATTCAAATGAAAGCTCCTGAGCAGTACTTTCCTGTGGTACTGTTTATTTTGCTGTACAAGGCGGTTCTAACTTTTGAGTCTGTGAATGAAATCCTAAAGTGTGACCATTCAAATGAAAGCTACAGAGCGGTACTTTTCTGTGGTACTGTTCATTATGCTGTACAAGGTGGTTCTAACTTTTGAGTCTGTGGCTGCAATCCCAGGCGTAATAGAGTGACCATTTACATGAAAGTTCCTGGGCGGTATCGAGTTTGTCTATTCCAAAGTGTGCTTCTGAGCTTTATTCTTTGATGCTGATGTTCGTGGTGTTGTGATGGTGGTGGTGGTGGCATTGTTTTCATATATTACAAACTTAATTTGCGTTTGTACATTTTGTTTCAGGACTCAAAACTTCTTCGAGCGATAACGAAAATTGTGGAAGACTGGATCAAAACCAAAGTGGTAAACTACTTAACGAACATTTTAATTATTCGTACTGATTTTCTGTTTTCTTAGTAAATACGAATATAATTCTAGTGGTAGCTGCCATTAAAATCACAACGTATTTTGTCTTCTCCAGACACAGCTGACAATTCAGCGGCTGCCCATATTGAGAGAGAAGTCAGCGTTGCTTGTAAGGATGATGGCCAACTATGAAAAGCGGTTTCCAGAAGATTTCGAACTGCAAGCTCAGTTTTTGGAGCTCGTCAATTACGTGTACAGGTTTGACAGTGTCTTATTTTGACTTTTCTTGATCAGTTTAAGAAGTATTTAAAAGCAAATAGAGAGCTTAAGTAACGACGATGGAGACGGCAATGAGAACGTGCATCTCGCTTTTTTGTGCATTTCTTTGCCGTCACTGCACGACTACAACGTGAAAGGGCCTAATTTCACGTTTTATGGAGGACGGGAACAAGACAATGACTTTCTTTTTCTTTTCCTGGACTTTGGTAGAGTCTTTATAAATAATTGGCCAATATTTGACAAATTGAACAAGATGGAATAAGCGCGATAAAATTTGAAGCAGCGCGAATTCGGTTTTTTGGTATCCGACGCCGTCGTTGTTACTTACTGCTTAAGCCCCGTGTTAAGGGTTGATTTCCAATGTCGCGTAATTTTTACGTACGTACGTGCGTAAAAGTTACGTTCGCAAATAAAATAGAGACAATGCATGAAAGGTCGCTCGTGAGCGTAAAAGTTGAACATCGCTCAACGTTTAAGCTCAGCAGTTCTTATCTTACCTCTATTTCATTTACCTGATTAAAATTTTACGTGCGTTAACGTGCGTAGCCAAATTCGCGCCAGTGGAAATCAACCTTAACGGGCGCAACATGGTTGACCAACAACTCCCAACTCCCAACATTGTTTGATGTTACATGTTGCGTCCGTTTGTACACCCTGTTGCGTGTTGTTGGGAGTTTGAAACCGGTAAAAAGTGTTGCGTCCGTTTGCGCGTAGTTTTAAGCTCCTTAATATCAGTCAGATAGCATTCCGGTGTGTGAAGTCAGGTGATTTTTCGTGTTTTGCAGAGATGAGAACCTGGTGAGCACTGAACTGGCTTCCAAACTTGAGCCTGCATTCCTGTCTGGATTGCGGTGTATCCAGCCCCAGATCCGATCAAGATTTATGGAGGTATGCGATAAAAGCAAAGTCTTCTAACAATTAAATAATTCTCTTCATTTTTTGGTTGTAGGTTATGCAAATTTGGTAGCACATCACACCCATTTATATGGCGCAAATTCTGTAAAACATATTCAGCTGTCGTTTAAAATTGTTATTGAAACAAATTGAACCAATTACATTTACTAATGCAGTCAAAAGGGTTTTCGTTTTGAACTTTATGTGATGAATTTTAACCAGTTATGGTGCGGGTAACATCTCTCTCCTTTTTGAAAATTCCGTGATAAATTGGTTTGATTATTTGAGAAGAAAAAGCAGCGCGTATTGACAACTGTCAACAGGAAGGACGTCTGCGAAGATACTGAGGGCGGTAGAGAGCTCTACTTTCCTGAATTCTCTCGTGTTCAAACTGATTGAATTATGAGTTGTTTGTTCCACAGGTTTTTGATAAGACCATGAAAAAGAAGTTGTATGATCGCCTACTCTACATCTTCTGCTCGCAGGTATATCAGTTTACGTGATTACAATTTACAGTATATTGTATTTGTCTGCGGCTTATCAGTTTTGGATATCCGTCTTATCGTGGTGTCCGTCAAGGTACAAAAAAGGAGTGTCAACGTATGTTAGCACGAAAGTACTAATTGAGTACCCTATTAGAGTGATTTTCGTATGACCTTGAAAAATGGTTTCGGTAAGTGTTCGTTATTTGTCTTATCAGCCAATGGATGAAAAGATCAAAACATGGCCTCTTCGTTTTCCCGCCAAAGTAAACCCTAATATGGAGAAGTCATTGTTCGATTGGCCAATCGTATTGCGGTATGACGTCAAAGCGAAGTATCGGTTTATTTCTAGAAAGTTCTTCGGGCATGAAGTTTTTTCCCGAGCGTTCGCTTAACCAACGAAAAGCCACGCGCGTTTGTATCCGTTCCATAAACCAATCAAATCGCTCTATTACCGTTCGTTTGTTGTTTCTGTTTTGTTCGCACGTTTTCATTTCAAGGTCGTACGAAAATCGCTCTACTACGTCTGCTACTGGAGACGGGACCTCCATTTTACTTGGTCATCCGAGCCATGCGAAGGTCTAGCTGCAAAGGCAGCACCTTCATTTCTCGGTTCTTCCCTGAGTATTGTTTGGGTCCCGGGAATCGAACCTGCGACCTCCCACTCAGCAGTTACGCGTTCTAACAACTGAACTAGTCCTGACGTTGTTAAGTTGCGTGTGTCTCACATTTCCAACGCTTCAAGTGCTTGATAACTTTCACAGTTTACTTTCTAGTTCTTCTCCAACTGATTCGAAAAGAATCTGACGGACAACCTAAAGTGTTTCACCGAAATATTTCGACTAAATCGCTTATTCAAGTCTGGTCAATTTTAAGTGGTTCGCGTGTAAAGTCGAAATATTTCGGCATGAACTCGTTTCATTTCCAGTCAATTCCTTTCGCATCATGTTAACAGAACGTAAAGTGAGCTTCTTTCTTCCTCAACTGTTTTCCTTTATTTTCAAGCAATTTCATTATTTTTTTTTTTCAGAACTGGGAAGCCATGGGCCCTCACTTTTGGATTAAACAGTGTATAGAAGTACGAGATCCTAGATGCTAGAGACTCACTTAAACCAATTTTCACGCGACCTTCAAAGCTGGCGTTTTGTTTTTTCCTTAAGTAGCCACCAAAAGGACCGCAACAATTTTGCGAGTTTTACCGCTAAAGAGATCCTTAATGTTATAAGCTCTCGTTAGCTCTTACATTTCATGGTATCTGTTTTTTTGGTAATAATTTTCGATAGAGGACCACAAGTATATTAGTTTTTCTAACTATTCGTCGCTACCCTCTTTAAATAAAGTATATTATTATTAACATGGAAAAGGCATCGTTTGAACGGCCAATCAAATTGCGGAAAGCTAGTAATGTGCGAAAGTATAGCTACCCTTTCAGTTGTTTATCGTTTTAGTTGCATTCACTTGTGAACATGACAAGTCGATTATTCTTAAGGTGACGTGAACATTGCTCTACTGTACTAGATCCCTCATTAGTGCTCCTACTAACAGAAGCGGCGTTGCATTTCAGATCAATCATGGATCAGTTAAGCTAACTTATCGTATATCTCCTTACTTTCAGCTTTTACTGGCCGTGTCTGCATGTGAGAGGCCAGTGACTCCCTCAAGTACATTTAGCATGCTTCCCTCAGTGACGTCATTCATCCGGGTTTCTGACAACCCAGCAAGTAAGGAGATTCTAGCGCGTGCTCAACAGAAGTCAACCGCTGGTTCTGAGGATGCGAAGGATGAGAAGATGGAGACAGAGAGTAGCAAGGAAGGAGAAAGCAAAAAGGAGGATGGCTCAGGACGATTCTTGTTTGAGATCGACGACTCCGAGGTATTATCATAAGTTAGACGAAACATTTGAAGAAATGGGCGGAAAGATGTATATGAACTGAAACGATCTTGTTTATCTCCTTATTTGAGTGTTATGCACGTGGTTTTCCAAAGTACCAATTGCCTGTATTCCCAGAACGTAAGGGGAAAAAGTCCCATTGTTTCAACCATTTCATCTCGTGCCACATGAAGGCATGACTGTTTTCAAGGCCTAAAGAAATCAACTTCTGTTTTAGTTTCTATGCCACTGTTAATTAAACGATAAATTAACATTTCAGTTCCATTTCAAGACTGCAACAGTTTATTTCTTTTATTGAACTCTCGTTAAGCAGTCTTAACTTAGTCTGAGGTATCCTATGACTTGTCACTTCACAGACTCTTCTGACCACCATGGACAAGAAGGCCGCTACCAGTAGACTAAATAAGGAAGAAACGGTTCAGCAACTTATAGAGAGACATGGAAAATTCATTGAAAAGCTTCGGGAGGTCAAGGTACGTAATCCTGTAAGATTTCCTTGCCGTGACATGGTAATGGGGCGTTTAAGCAACGGCAACGGCAACGGCAGAGAAGACGTCACCCAAGAAGTGAATTCGTGCTTTTTCAAACTTCATTGTTCTTATCCCAGCTCTTTTAATTTGTCAAATGATGGCTATTTTTTTTTCAGGAGTTGAATTCTAAAGGGCTGTATGTGAGTTCACCAAAGAAAAAGGAAAATCGTTGTCTTGTGTTTCGATGTGTTCACGTCCTCCATAAAGCGTGAAATTGGGAAGGTTCACGTCGTAGTTGTGAAATGACGGCAAAGAAATGTACAAAAACGCGTGATACACGTGCAAAGTTGTTGTTTTGCCAATCAAAACCTATTGCTTTTTCGCCGTCCTCGTTGACGTCGCCGTCGTCGTTGCTTAAGGTCCCTGGTGACGCTACATGACTAAAACATTTTTTGTTTATTGTGCGCAACACCGAGGCCTTAGTGAAAGGTTCCGAAGAATCGGCCATAGTAGCGTGTCTTAACTCTCGCTCATGCGTTATGTTTTGTATGGGGAAATCGTTCTTATTCTTGAGTATTCTCACCGTGAAGGCGCTAAAGGTATTTTGGTGTGATTTCAGACTATCTCTTTTCTGCGTTCAATGGCTCAGCTGTGCCACAGATACTCCAACCTTGCACATCAAGTGTGGGTAGACCTGTTCCCTCAGCTGTGGAATCTTTTGACAGAAAAACAACAGCAAGTAAGTAATATATTCAGTTATTAGTCAATCAAAAATGTCTCCGTTTCTGATTGGCTTAGCCTCTAACGCAGACGTTCTTAGGGCGTCATCACGCACTCCTCCCCCAAGAGTGTCTGCGTGGGAGGCAATCTTTCCGTGAATTGTTCGTAAAAATTAAAACAGCTAGCGTTGACCAAATTTGTAAGCTGTTTGTCGATGTCAGTACAGTTGACGTCAATTGCACTGATAATGGTGAGAAAAAGGGTCAGTCGCCGAGGGTTGTTCAATACACCCAAACAGAGTCCTAAAACAACCTGACACACCGGAAGTCAGTTGGCGAGCGACTTAGAAACGTTTAGCAATGTGTAGTAGAAAAGGAGGACATGTGCGTGGTCACCAAGCTGATTGGAATTTGGAGAGATGAAGGAAATGGCGGAAGATTTCACACGTTTACGTGAAGACGAAATAGCCGAGTTACTGGAAAGAAAAGTCGTCGCGAATGTTAAGACGATGTTAGTAGTTTTTACTGTGTCTAGGGTTAATTATGAAGGGCTTTCTTCAGCCACGGAGTAATACCAGTAAAAGGGTTTCCAAATTAGGAGCACTCCGAATAGAAGACGTACTTAATGACTGTGAGTAGCGTGATCGCTACAAAACTCTACATACTTGCCACCCACTAAGACTACACTGTGTGTCTGGGAGGCCACCTGCAGTCACTGCCTTGAATATATCTCATCTTAAGTTTTATTTTATTTGCGCGCTAACATTTTTATTTGAAGTGGGTTTAGTTAGTTGATAGAGAGATTAAGATTCACATTTACCGCAAACGGCAAACGTCATACTCACCTTGAGAATTTCTCAGAATAGAAAATAGGCAGATAAAAACAGTCCCTAACGATTCCTATGGTTAAAACTGGCATAAAACTACTTATTTTTGTGTAGAAGCAATAAAGAGTGAACGGAAAATTAGGGGAAAACTTGCTCACGTGGTACAAATTCTTGTCTGCCGTTTGGCGTAAACGTGAATCGTAATCTGTCTAATATTCCCATAAATGAACGGGAAAAGCGCAACGCAATTTGGGTGACAGATCAACTGATTTGATGTTCTTGTCGTCAGGTTCTTGCTGGTGAGATTAGTCCGTTTATGTGCAGTGGAAGTCACTTAGTTCAAGTTGACACCTTTCCAAGCTCCGTTCATACGATCCTTGAAGGCGTTTCTAAGTGTAACCCTGCCGTTCCCATTCGTCCATGTATCCTCAAGGTGAGACACTATCTAATGCCCTGTTCACACCAACAAAAGATTTCTAGTTAAATCAGCTTTACCAGAATGAAAGTAGTAGAAAATAAAACAAAAGGACTGGGTATTGAATAGAGTTCAAGTAAATTTCGACTTCTGCCTCTTTTTGTATCAAATTTGTAGTTGACAACAATCATCTGGCAGCCTTAATGAATAATCAAATTTAACCGTGTTAAACGGCTTTTAAACATGTCTGGTGTGAAGCTTTGGTATGAACTGGAAGTAAATTTCTAAATTTAAGATCCATCCTGGTTTCACATGTTTTAACCGCTTCATTAAACAAGCTCCAAACCTTGTGTGATATTTAGCCGTATTGAATGTTTACTTTAAGAAACTTTCAGGACTGCATCTAACTCTTCAAGTAGTTTGAATTGTTTGAAATATGAACGAATTAAGACAAGGGGTAAAGTGCAGTTCCAGTTAATAGCACTTTAAGCTCCTCAGCTGAGCAAGCTTGAGGAGGCGAGTGGCTAAGCCGTAAGGAACGAGGGCGGGAGCCTAATCTCTCTTTCATTTTTCCATTAGTTTGCCATAACGGTGTTTTTTCGCTTGCCGCGTGGCTCTGAGAAACCGTTCGCGGTTTAAAATGTTAAGGATAGGAGAGGTTTTTTCAAGTGTGTTTGTGTGTGTGTGTTTTTTAACCTAATTTAATTCTATTTCATTTTTCAGTATCTGGGTAAAAGTCATAACTCGTGGCATCGCGCAGGACTCACGCTTGAGGACTATGCCAGTTTGTGTGATGAGTATTCTACTCATCAGATTTCACATCAGCAACAACAAGTTATTGATTTCTCTCCATTTGAGGAAGACCCATCTGAGATCAACCAACATGTACGTAGGGTGCTTTTCCGTTTTTCTCAGTTCTTTTCTCTTCTCAATATTTAACTTGTTGGTGATATGAAAAAAATTGTATCTGTGATAAGCCATGTCACAGAGTTTGATGTTAAAATAGAACTGCGCGAGACTGTGATCGTTTTGCTAGCAGTGTCTGCTTCCATGCACTTTGTAAAAAGTTTGTTTAGGCTGATTTCGGGTTAGTTTAGGCCGCACACCAATTTACATTGGTCAATTTCATTGTGATACATAACTGAATCACCTTTCTAATTGATACAAAAACACCCAGGACCTTTCACGTACGGTTAGGGTGTAGTTAATGAATATAGATGTGGAATGTGTTTTATTTGTTGGCCATTTTGAGTTTTGCGGTCAGCTGGCACGATATCTGGCACCGGGAAGTCCTCGGAGTCACTCGGATCTCTCATGTCGGATGTAACAATAGTTTTCCGAATTTTCGACTGACCCAGACCCCCCCTAGCTGACTTGAAAATTAAAAATGGTCGCCAAGAGAACCGATCAAGTTAAGTTAATTTTAGTTCTTACATTCTTATCGGATTTAAGAGCTCTCTGTGAAAAAACAAACCTGTATCGTTCTCAGCAATAACACAGCGAGCAATGAAACTGCTTGCCGCAACGAGGCGCCATTAGAAAACTATACTGTAACGTAAGTTTAATCAATAACGTTTTCATTCATTAGGAGACAATGGATGCGCTTGCCGAAATGTACTCACTGTTGAATGAAGAAGACATGTGGGCTGGCTTGTGGCAGCAGCGGTGTCGATATCCAGAAACAGCCACTGCTATCGCTTATGAGACTCAGGGCTTCTATGAACAGGCGCAGTCTGCCTATGAAATGGTAATAGAAAAGTTAATGTTTCCAATGAACCTTCGTTGAAGATTGACGCTTTTCGTGTGAACACCACATGAAAACAAGCTTTATTCTCCCCCCACTTTCCCTATTAAAGGGAAGGCTACTGGGCTGTAGTCTCCTTTGGTGCCGTTTAGTATGTTGTAAAATGTGGTTGCACTTTTTGAGTCTGATGGAATCCCAGAGTGTGATCATTCAAATGAAAGCTACTGAGTAGTACTTACTTGCCGTAGTGTTTATCGCAAGGTGCAAATCTTCAGCCTTTGATTTTATTTTTGTTGCCTTTGGGGAGAAAAGGTGTCGACTTAGTCGATTTTGGATTTTGGTATGGCATATCGGTAAAATGTAACTGCTACTCGAAAGGATAGATACCCTGAAGAGATCGCAACTGTCTTGTAAAGTTCTGCTTAACTAGAATCCGGCAAACCCTTTAACCGCAAGGCTTAGAGGAGGATTCTCTGATGAGGCTTCTAGTTCCTAAAGAGTGTTTTCTAAGTGAGTGGTGCGTTAGTTCTCTTGAATATCGTGACGTATTATTTACCTATCTGCAGGCGATGAGCAAGGCTCGGGAGGAACATAACCGAGGACCCGCCAATCCACAACTGAACTCAGAATACAATCTGTGGGAGGAACATTGGATCAAGTAATGACAGACTCAGCTTTACGTTTTTTGCGTGCATTTTTAGTTTAGTTCGTGTATTTCCTTAAAGTTTCCTGATTTAAGAAGTCTTAACTAAAAGTTTAGTCAATCTCATTCCAAACTTGATTCTTTTTTAACGTCGCGCGCTCTTTCTCTGCGAGTGAGTGCGTGACGTGCGCAAACTGCGTGACAAAGCCAAAGTTTAGCTGCCGAGAAAGCTTGTGTGATTTAGAGTATTGTAAACAAAAAATTGTCCTGTCTTATGTGAAAAATAACTATTTTATTTCGTTTCATATTTTCAGTTGTTCCAAGGAACTTGGTCAGTGGGACTTGCTGATGGAGTTTGGAAAAACCAAGGGCCATGCAAATCCTTTTCTTGGTAAGTTTACTCCATGCCTGTGAACGCAGTGAACTGTTTTATCAGCCAAAGCAGATACGATCATCATTGCCTGAGTAACCACTCTCAATGGGCATTCTAATGTTTGGAGAGCTTGAACGGAAAAGGATAACGAAAAAAATATTTTTTTTCAAGAAGTTCTTCAAACATTGGTCGCCTTAAGAGAGTGACTACTCGGGCCAGTGTGATCGAAATAGTTATGTCTAGTGCTAATGAACAGACTTTGTCTTTAAGTCATATTGTACTTTCTTCTATATCTTTCTTCGTTTTCGTGTCCTTTATGTGTGGTCAACTAATGATATTATAAGGAAACTTAATTTTTTTATTTCGAAGAAACTAAATTTAAGTCATTGTTGTGGTTTTGAGAATAGTACGCAGTGTTCAATTTTTTATTGGGCTGTGAAAGTTGTTTGTATGCATAACAATTCTCTTTCGTCGCTTAGTTCTTGAAAGCGCCTGGCGAGTCCCTGAATGGCAGTCGATGAAAGAAGCTCTTGCTCAGGTAATATCTTTGTGTATTACTTTCCAAATCAACAATAGTATTGCACTCTTTTTGTACCATGAGTCTAATCATCTTACTCTACTCTCCAACAGGTTGAAGTTAATTTTCCTGAGTCCATGGCCTACAAATTAAACTTGTATCGCGGATACATCGCCATATGCCATCCAGAAGAGCAGCATCTTAACATGGTAGGTGTCCCTGAGCTTTTATCGTGTTTTGTTGTGTTGAGATCAGTTCTTATATTTATGACTTGGTAGACGTATAACTTTCCGGCTCTGCGAGCTACACATTTTGTCCAAGATTTCTTATCTCACTTCCTTGCTGACTTTGAAATGTTGCGTTTTGGACGTATAGAGGTGACTTCAAGGTGCCCCATGCACTCTAAAGAAGCTAAAGAAGTTAAATCGGGAAAAAATATTAAGTTTTTACGACTTGTGAGAGTAAAGGATCAAACGCTGAAAAGTTGAACCCAAAATGGCGAATCGGCGTCAGTATTTAACTTTCAATGAAACAACTGCTGGCAGACAAGCATGTTGCTTGATGGCGAGAAATTATCAAGATCCCGGCTTTTGTCATCCGCTATTACAAATCACAAACGTTTGCCTGAACAGTTCTCGCTATCGCTAAAAATACCTAGTCATGATTAATTGTAATGTGACTTTCAAATGAAAGCTCTGGGTAATGAAGTAGTGGCCAACTCTAAACTTTGGGTCCGCTTCTTTTGCATTTGTAGGTTGACAAACTTGTTGAACATTCCACGACTCAAGCCATCCGTCAATGGAGACGACTGCCCCCTGTTATTTCACAGCAACACATTCCTCTCTTACAGGTTAGTAGTCAGCCGTATATAACAAAGTTATTACTCTGAACATGTTCTCTTCAATTCTAACCTAAAGACAATGAATTACCGTAGTTGAAATACGTGTGACGGAGAGAGCTTCTATTTTTAAACTTTACGTTACCTCATAACGTTATGTATAAGCGTTCAAGCGAACTACAGTGGGACTTCCAGATAACGAACCTCTGTATAACGAACGTTTTTCTCTACCCTAGAAAAGTACCGCGATATAACGAAACCGCGTTATAGCGAACAAATTTTGCCAGTTCCTTGGCACTTCGTTATATCGAGATTCCACTGTAGTCATTTAGGCTGATTTAGCAACAGAACGGGAACGTCAGTTGACGAGGGCGCGCGCAAATCAAACAACTGGCTTGACCAATGTCAGAACGGCAAATTGAGCAGCGGAAGTCGTGTTTAGTCCTTTCCGCGCGCTTTCCCGTCGTCAACTGACGTTCTCGTCCTGTTGCTAAATCAGCCTAATGTTAAATCAGTCCGAGAAAGCCTCATCCTATTTTGAAGAAAAGTATTGCTGGGTGAATGAAGTAAACAAATAACACCATGGTGGTGGACAAGGGCACTTACTCGATTCTTCTGTGGCGCACGTCTTGTGCACTGTAGGATGCGATCAATTTTGGATAAAAGAACTAAGTGTTGTATCTACATTTTCACATGATTTTGTCTTTGTTTATAATTCGTACTTCAGGCTGCTCAACAAATCATGGAACTGCAGGAGGCCGCTCAGATACACACAGGACTACAGCCGCCGAATGTAGGACGATCAACCAGTCTGCATGACATGAAAGCCATAGTCAAGACTTGGCGGTGAGCACAAGAATCTTTTCGCTACGTTTGTGGTTTTGTGAATACGGAATCATACCTTTCACCTAACGAACACGATTTGACAATGTTTTGTTTGAAACACTGCACTAGTACAGATCTTATCGGTTGTCGAAAGTAATAACGCGCGTCTTTCTCGACTGGTTTAGTTTTGCGTTTTTACATCTTTGGATTGGTTAGGAAAATTTCGTGTCGCTTTTTCAACCAATCACATTAAAGGCAAGACCAATCCTAACTTGCAGGTGCACGCGTTTTACCCGCGCTTGGCTGTAGGATTCGAGCTCTGATTGGTTTGTTTACTCGTCAGTGTGTATTCTGATTGGACACGTGTACTATGTTTTACAACAGTCAACTGGAAACATCCAATGCGTTTTAATTATCTTTTTTTTCAGTAACCGTCTTCCCATGCCTTCAGATAATTTATCTCACTGGAGTGACGTGTTTATGTGGAGACATCACCATTATCAGGCCATTGTGGCAGCGTATGAGAATCAGGCTCAGCATGAACCGGTCAGTAAAAACACAGTTGCCTTTATTTTCTATCAGCACGTACACACTTATATCCCTATCAGTTTGTAGATAAACATTTGCCTTCCTTTGAGGTCAGTAACTACGCAGTTTGCTTTATTTCTGGTTAGTTTATGCGATTTTTTAGTGGCTGTAGAGTTATTATATGTTATTTTGTAGAGGTATAGAGGTATTATCATAGCATATTATAAAGGCCTTCTTTTCGCAACTGCTTAAGTTACGTGTTTTACTGTGACGATCTTTGAATTCATTTCCTAATCCCGTAGTTCAAATGTATGAAATTCATACATTCATCATTTCAGTTATTCAGTTATCTTCCATCAATGCCCCGTTTCAAGGGTATTTAAAGCTGGTCAAAGCTACACAGGAAGGAGAGACGTTGAAACAAGGATGTGATGTCACCGGGGATCGAACTCGGTACCTCGCCCACCGAAGGCCGCGCACTAACCAACGGTGCCACTTCATGCTACTCCATTCCATGCTATTCAACTAAGATCAGGGCCCAGTTGTTCGAACGCGGGTTAGCGCTAACCCAGGGTTAAATTTTAACCCGGGTTTCTTTTTCTTTTTATCAAAAGCCCTCTCTCGCATAATTTTCTCTATTTTTTTTAGCATATCCAATCATCAAATTGTAGGCATATCTGAGTTCAAAATTTGCGCTAACGCTGGGTTATCTTAACCCAGCTTCGAATAACCCAGCCCACATGTATATCAGTCATCTTATACCTTCTCTTCACAATTCCTTCGTTACTAATGAGGACACCTTTTTATTTTGTAAGCAGCAGAGTAACCACTCCATGCTTGGTGTCCACGCCTCCGCCTGGGCCATAATTCATTATGGTTACATAGCCAGAAAGCAGAACCTTACAGGAGTTTGTCTGGACTGGCTGAGCAGGTTTGTTTGGACACTTTGTGACTGGTTATATGAGCGTTTGTGAATAAACCCTGAGCGCATCAAGTAAAGGAGTAGTGTGATGAGAAAGTACAGTTAATGGAAGAAGCTATCATCTCCGGAATGGACGCAATCATGCCCTTGAAAGAAAAGTCGATATCAGTGAACGAGGCGCCATGGATGAATAACTCTCTTAAACGCCTTATTCGCCGCCGGCAAAAGGCATTGGCCAACAACAATTTGGCTGAGTACAAACAGCTCCGGAATAAAGTGAACAGAGATCGGAAGGCGTGTCGAGCAAAGTATTATGATGCCAAAGTCAAAGATCTTAAGGCTTGTAAACCTGCCCAATGGTGGAAGGAAATCAAACAGCTAAGTGGTTTTTCTAAGGTCGAGCGCGCGAGCCCCATCGCAGACCTTCAACACCTTGCGGATGAGGGGGAAGACCCTAGACATTTGGCCAATGTTATTAACGACGCTTTTTTGTCACCAATGACCGCTTTCACCCCTCTAGTCACGCCTGATGCACACGCGCGTGCGCGCGCGTATACATGCCAACAAGATCTTCCCCGTCCGATATCTGAGTTTTCAGTCTTTGAGAAACTATCGGCGCTTAATACGAACAAAGCATCCGGACCTGATGGAATCCCTTCTTGGGTATTAAAAGAAAACGCGGACTTATTAGCTGCACCAGTGGCAGACATCTTGAATTCTTCCTATTTGGAGCGTCGCCTTCCAACTTCGTGGAAGAAAGCGGACATTACACCCCTCCCGAAGACTTCACTTGTTAGCGATGTGAACAAACACCTGAGACCCATTTCGTTGACTCCAATTCTCTCCAAAGTCGGGGAAGAGTTTGTCGTTGACGGCTACATCAAGCCTGCCGTCCTTGCGAAGATTGACCAGAACCAATATGGGACTGTTCCAAACTCCAGCACAGTGCATGCCCTGATCAGCATGCTCCACAACTGGTATAAGAATACTGACGGCAACGGTTCTACTGTGCGCGTGGTGCTCTTTGACTTTAGGAAAGCATTCGATCTCATCGACCACGCCATTCTTATGGCTAAACTTACTGATTATGAGCTACCACCTTGGGTGCTGGACTGGATTGCAGATTTTCTTACTGACAGGAAGCAACGAGTGAAACTCGCCCACGATTGCTACTCGGATTGGGGATCTGTCAGGGCAGGTGTCCCGCAGGGGACAAAATTGGGGCCCTGGCTCTTCCTGGTAATGATAAATGACATCAATGTCAATGGTGTCAACCTTTGGAAGTACGTCGATGACACATCGATGGCCGAGACAGTCCACAAGGGCCAACCAAGTGGAATCCAATTTGCTGTAGACGACCTAGTTAGGCAAGCCGAAATAGATAAGTTCCAGTTGAATGAGACCAAGTGTAAAGAGTTGCAGATAAGTTTCTCAAGGTCTGTAGATCCTTTCGAAACAGTTACTATTAACAACAAACCAATTGAGGTTGTAACTAGCGCAAAACTTCTTGGTCTCACAATTTCTAACAATCTAAAGTGGAACGCTCACATAGAGAATGTTATCAAAAAAGGAGCCTCTAGGCTATACCTATTAAGGCAGCTTAAGCGTGCAAAAGGAGATCCTGCGCAGCTACTTTGTTTCTATACTACGTGTATCCGGCCCATGTCTGAATATGCCTGCCAAGTTTTCCACAATGGTCTGCCTGAGTATCTCTCTGAAGAGCTAGAGAAAATTCAGCGCCGTGCACTTAGAATTATTTTCCCTGATTTAGGCTATCAAGAGGCTCTAAAAGAGTGCAATATTGCCACCCTCCACCAACGGCGCCAATGGCTGACAGAGCGCCTATTCAATGAGATTAAGGACAACAGCCTCCACAAATTACATGGCCTTTTGCCGCCACGTAATCTTAGTACTGTAGCCTTAAGGAGTAAGCGCGTTTTTAACGTTCCTCTTTGTAGAACAAATAGACTAATGAATAGTTTTATCATGCATAACGCGGCTATTTTCTAATGGTTTTATTGTAAATTCGCGGCTATTTTCTTAAATTTCATGACGTTGTATTTTGTTCCTTTGTTTTATTTATTTACTGATATTTATTTATAATAGTTAGTCTTAGTATTCAACGTATTGTACAGTCCGTAATCCAGCCCTTGGGCTGCAATGGATTTTTAATAAAGCTATCTATCTATCTATCAGCATGGCTGAGTATTTTTAATTTGTAGGTCCAGGTTTAATTGACACTCTCACCACTCGCAGGAATTGTTTGTCGGTAGATAATTTATTTTAAGTCGAGAATGTGGAAAGCCAGTTTTCACAATCTTCCGAGCCAGAATTTCCTGCTAAAAACGCTCGACATGCTAACTAAACTATGTAAAACTAATCAGTAGTCCCGAGTTCATCTCCCCGGTCATACATGATGTAAAAAAAACGCGATTTTCCCTTTTCTCTCCCTATTTTCCTGTTGCCGCGAGTTAGTAGACGGTAAAAACATGCTTGGTTTTTTTGAGTCAGAAGTCATTGTAGCAAGCACATTTCGTTTCAGAATTCATACCATTCCCAGTGTTCCTATTGTGGACTGCTTTCAAAAGATCAAACAGCAAGTTAAGTGCTACCTGCAGATGGCTGGTGGGATGGGAAAACAAGAGCTACAAGAGGTTTGTATTTTCTGTAACTTACTCAATACCCTTCTAACTAGGCAATTTATTATTTACTTTGAAATTGTTTGAATGAGAATAAAATTATGAGTTATGAATAATTGTCTGTTCTTTCTTCTCTAACAGGGCCTGGAGGTTATTGAATCAACAAATCTGAAGTACTTTTCTAAGGAGATGACTGCCGAGTTCTTTGCTCTCAAAGGAATGTTTTTGGCTTACATAGGAAGGTACGATTAGAGTAAAAGCGACGTGTTCGCAAGATCAGGAGCTTATATCTTTAGCTATATACAAACCGGTACTAACATTCCATCGGATAAGCCCTTTGTAAACTTTTAAAACGCTTATTTCGACATCGCTTTTTCATTGTCTTTTTTTTGGCGCTGCTTCCATGTGAGCACTTTAGCCCAGTTTGTTTACAAATACTCATGTGTCTCATCTTGCGAATTTATTGTCAAAATAATTTTGGGATTTGAAAGAAATTCAAAACTGCAGCAAAGAAAAGCATAAGTGAAATTTTGTGAATGCAGTCATGTAACGATTTCGTCCCGATTAACCGGCAATTAAACAAAACCTGACTGATATGAAGAAACCGGGAAAGTAACGGCTATACTCTGGCGGAATAAATTGCCTAGTCATGATGGTCTTACTCATTTTCTCCTTCTTTGTAGGTCTGAAGATGCAAATAAAGCTTTCTCTCAAGCCGTTCAAATGCATGATTCACTCGTTATGGCCTGGGCCCTGTGGGGAGACTACTTGGATGGACTGTTTGTACTGGAGAGGTAATTCACCCTCATTCTTCCAAATATTCAGTCTTTAATGACAGAGCCCCAGTGTCTGGTACCGCGGTCTTAAAATCCGTTGAGTTCTCCTTTAATGGGAAAGATGAATTCAGACATTTTCATCACAATACGCGCGTGGCCCAAGGAATAAACATTGGCTTCTTACGAACACTGGACTCTCTAATCACTTAGTTACGGAGCGACTCATGGCGAGCAAGGACAGTTACTCGGTTAATATGAGACTCGTGTATACTGCTAGGTGAGATAATTTAAGGTGGAAAATTTAAGCTCGGTTAAAAAAGGGAGAAGTGAGACGCTTATATTCTTTCACTAGCGTGGGATATGACTCTCTAATTATCTTGTCCTTTGTTTACGCCTGTTGTCATAGGAACATGCAGCTGGGGGTGTCCGCCATTGTCTGTTACCTTCACGCCTGCAGGCACCAGAACGAAGCTAAGTGCCGGAAGTACTTGGCGAGAACCATCTGGCTGATGACTTACGATGACGAAAAGGTCTGTTATGAACTGTCATGTATGGATTGGACTTTATAGAAGCTAGCAATTGTGTAGACGTAGAAGTTATAGGCGCACGCGCAAAAGATTGACAGCGTCAACAGAACGTATAATTGCGAGACGGGATGATGATGATGATGATGATGATGATGATGATGATGATGATGATTATTATTACATTGAATTATTATCAAGTTGAAGCTTATCTAAAAACGTTAAACTTTTTAAAAGGCTCTTTTAGCTTAAGTTTGGTTATCTATTCTAGGGATCAATCTCCGAAGCAGTGGACAAGTACTGTGTTGGTGTCCCCCCGGTTCACTGGTTACCATGGTATGGAACCCGCCCATTAATGTCTATATCTTAGTGCCTCTCTGTTTACGATTGTTTGATTAATTGTTTGTTTCTCCCTTCCTTTTGAATTCTTGAAAGACGCAGAGGCTCACTTTTCTTTTGCTGAATATGTTTGTGTTTTTCTTTCTACGTAGGATTCCTCAGTTATTGACGTGTTTGGTTCGACGTGAAGGTCAGAAAATCTTAAATCTTCTGTGCAATATAGGACGAGTCCATCCTCAGGTAATATGACAACGTACGCAAGTTATCTGGTAGACAATTTGAGATTTATTTAAATGTTATTTCGAAAGCTAGTAAACACACAGCCAAGAATCGTTAAAGATGACCTTGTTCTTTGTTCAGCTAACGAAGTCTTTTGTTTTTTTTTCTAGGCCATGTACTTTCCAATCAGAACACTTTATCTAACTTGGAAGATAGAACAGCGGGAGAGGCGTAAGTTTTGTTTATGTATTTCCTTCTTTTCCTTTTGTTTTTTTTGCACATTCGAATTCCTGACTTGCTAACATATTTGATGTCAGTTTTCGGTAGAAGACTAACGTTCGACAGAGAAATTTGTTGAAGTACACGTTTGTTTTAACCTTCTTTATACGGCAGCATTTGCGCACCTGCCCCTCCCGTAATCCATCGTTAACACTTACTTCTCACTTAGGCAAAATGCTGGATTGGGAAGGGGTAGGTGGACAGTTTCCGTGAGGCTTATACTGATCCTGTCAGGCAATGAGCCCGCGATTTTTTCGTTTTGGAAGCTTTTTTCCTTTTCCCGCGCTAAGACTTGTTGCATGTTTCCCTCGCTTACTAACTCGCTTACTTTTCTGTTTTCCTGCGCTTGCGCATGAACTCCTTATGAAACCACTTTTTTTCTATTTATTTATTCCAGATAAAATGGAAGCTGCCGCAGCGGGAATATCTGCACACCGCAGTTCTACTGGAGGCACCAACACCACCGCGTCCTCAGATTCACAAAACGTGAATTCAGCTGCTTCCAAAACAAGTCCAACCGGTTCAGAAACAGGACAAACCAGTACGGCTGCAGCCTCGACAACAGCCACTGGTACTGCAGCAGCCAGCTCTCAAGCCTCTGGTATGTTGAGTAGATTGTACAGACAGCAAGTGAACGACTCGGGAGAACCTTTCTCTCACCTCTTCTCATTCGAGCGCTTAGCCCCTCGCTTCTCGCGTGTCACTCAGTGTCTCTCAAATCGCTTGCGAGCTCGGCAGTGCTACTAAGGGAAACTAAGAGACCTACAACCATTTAATATTCTGCTGTAAAATTATTACCTTCAAGTTGAGCTGAATCGATTTAAAAAAATCGGTTGTGAATACATTACTAAGTCGAAAAATTGTTTTATCATTCGATGACCAAGTTTGCTTTTTAATGAATATATTCGGGAAGCGAAGCGATCTGCCATTTTCACGCAAGAGCGATGGCAACAAGGATAAAAGCGTGGTTTTGTTTACGCATGAGCAGAATATTATTTGCAGCCAAACACAAAGTCAAACACAGTTGACGACATTGCGCATGAGCAGACCATTATTTGTAGGCAGTTATTTGCAGGTCACGTGGTGGGCTTTCGGCCAATGACAAGGAAGAACAATTTGGATCGAGTGATAATGTCAATAATGTGTAACACTTTATCGTTGTCTTGGGTGATATTACTTACCATAATTTAGTTCCCTTTTTTATTTCGGTTATTTTGGTGTGACGGCTGTTAACGCTTTGATTCACGGATTAGATATAATCACTTTATATCTGTTCTCCTTTACATACATACATACATATACTTTATTTATGCTCGAAATTTACAGAGTAGCTGTAGAGCTAATGTATTCGAGAAAATAAGTTAAAATAAAATAAAATATGCTATATTACAATTCCAGTATTATTTATAAACTATATACAACTATTATGCATGCAAAGGGAAATATAACTTTGATATTTCATAGAGTGCGTGCTGTTACATTTAGTGCAGTATGGAAATATCTATATCTCCCTTGATTGTTTGAGCAATTTCCTTTTAAATGAAAATGTCTTATAAGTGGTTTTTGTTTTCTTTTATAGCAGAAAATGCGGGAAGTTTGAAAGCAGCCACGACGGTATGTAGGTGTTTCGCGAAATAATAAATTATCCTTACTCTAGATTACGTTTACAAATTTTCATTTCTTCTTACATTTATTGAAGTTGTTGTTTTTATCCTTTTTCAAGACCGCATCAGCACCTCCATCAACAAGCTCTTCTACACCAACAGCGCCTGCTCATTCAAATACAACCACTGCACCGACTCCTACATCTACTGCGGGCTCAGCTACGAGTTCTACGACCGCAGGCAGCACTACGGCCACCACAGGAACCTCACAAAGCACAGGCTCCACACCAGCCAGTAGTCAGAGTGATCCTGGGGCCATCCGTGCTACAGCTCAGATGTGGCGCTGTAGTAAGATCATGCACCTTCTTAGGGACCTTCACCCTACTCTTCTGTCAGCCCTCGAAGGGGTCGTGGATCAGGTATTCACTTCTCATTGCTCGGCCAGTTGATTGCCGGCGTAAATTGAAACATTTGAGGCCGATTTACTCAGTTCAACTTACGCATGTTATGTGCTTACGATGAGCCAAAGATACGAAACGACTTGTTAGTGTCGTTGGTTTGATTAAAGCTATACGATAGATTCTTGTTGTGGGATTATTGTAGAGGCAGTTTGCAGTTGTAGATTAAGTGAAAGCGAGGCTGGCAGTGATTTGGTTTTGATCTCTTCAACTCAAGGCCAGGATACTCATTGCCAAACTATAAAATGGAATATTAGATACTGGTCCGTTTCTAAAATGGTGTTTTCTTTTCAATAGATGGTGTGGTTCAGAGAGTGTTGGCATGAGGAAGTGCTCAGGCAGCTTCGTCAGGGTCTGACGAAGTGTTATCAAGTAGCGTTTGAGACCAGGGGAGATGGTATGTATAGCGGACTGTTGTCGTAAAGCTGCAGGGTCGCAGTCACGAGAGAAAAGAATTGCAAAATCAAGCGTTAAAATTTGGTTCTTTGCTAGTATTCTAATGATTTTCTGAATTTTCTGGAAGTTTGCGTAAACGCAAGTTTAGAGCTACTGGAAAGTACTGCCCGGTAGCGTTTAGTAGAATGGTCACACTTTATGATTTAATCTGCAAAGTTTAAAATGTAAAATAAATTGTAGAGCGTAATATATAACAGATAGGGCACTGGAAAGTTCCTTTTTCTTCCTTTTCAGTAGCTGTGAGAAGGGTGATTTTGAAATTTTTTTTTTCCTTTTTCCTTTTTTTTTTTACACAGTTGCGTCTGCTCGTATCACCCCTCATACTTTAAGCTTTGTAAAAAAGCTGGTGAGCACGTTTGGGATCGGATTTGAATCGGCTTCAAGCGTATCAAGCACCTTCTCTTCAGCAGCATCTGAGTCCCTAGCGAGAAGGGCCCAGGCAACGGCTCAAGACCCAGTTTTCCAGAGACTGAAGGAGCAGTTCGCCATTGATTTTGACTTCACGTAAGCAGCTTGTAGCCTTATTTTGTTGTTGTTCAACAGCATTGTCTGCGGCAAAACAGCATTGTCTGCGGCAAAACATTGTCTGCGGCAAAACAACTTTTCTTCTCTATGTTACGCAGTCTTATCCATTGGTGTGATATTCACCAAGATGAAGAGTGTTGTTTACTGGCACTCTTGCACTCGCGCGCGCGTTATGCTAGTTCGGCGTCGAAGCGGATTGCTCTATAGTGAGCTTTCCATAAATTAGTCCCATCATTCAATTAGACCGCGCACTCACCCAGTATCACACGTGACCTTTAGAATACAGGTCAATATTTCAGGCGCTGTAGATGCCAACCAGAGTCAAATGTTCCAAGTTTTAAATAGAAACTCGTAGAGGATGAAAGAAGTAAAATGAAGCTTTAAGGGGTGTCTGTTTTTGAGAATACGCGGGAAAAAAATTTTAGACCCCCACTTCTAAATTACTCCTCAGTATAGCATTCATTTGAATGGTCTCACGTAGATTCCATCTGAAGACAATTCCGTACAGCATAAAAAATCCAGTTAAGTGCTTACCACATGCCAAGGTAACACGTTTTGACTAGTGCGACAAAGATAAGACAATTTATGATCATTTTAGGGATGAAGGCACAGACAGACGAAGTAACAAAAATATAATGACAGCATTAACCAGCCCATGTGACTTTTGATTTGTCTTTTAGTCAACCAGGTTCCATGGGTCTGCATAATCTGATCAGTAAACTAAAAAAGTGGATCAAGATTCTCGAGGAGAAAGCAAAACTTCTTCCAAAGTAAGACATGATTGTACCTTTTTTTTGTAAATGCCTTATATGCACATAAAATTATTGGACTGTGCGAGCGAAATAACAAGGGCAGTTGTAACAGTTGTACACGGTTTATCGTCAATAGGAACCATACTGCGCATGAGTAGAGCATTGTCTGCGGCAAAACAACTTTTCTTCTCTATGTTACGCAGTCTTATCCATTGGTGTGATATTCACCAAGATGAAGAGTGTTGTTTACTGGCACTCTTGCACTCGCGCGCGCGTTATGCTAGTTCGGCGTCGAAGCGGATTGCTCTATAGTGAGCTTTCCATAAATTAGTCCCATCATTCAATTAGACCGCGCACTCACCCAGTATCACACGTGACCTTTAGAATACAGGTCAATATTTCAGGCGCTGTAGATGCCAACCAGAGTTCACCGCCCCAACCCCCTTCCCAGTTCGGTCAGGACTTTGTAAATTGTTGTTGTTGTTGTTGTTTTATTTTTCAGTTCCTTTTTGTTAGAGGAAAGATGTCGTTTCCTTAGTAACTTCACTACATCCACCGCAGAAGTAGAACTTCCAGGCGAGTTCCTGATGCCAAAGGCAAATACGGTTAGTATACTCTGAATAATTATTCTCAGCCTTGGAAGTACTGGTAAAGAAGACTCAGAATGACAGTTCAAAACTACAATCACGGAAAAAAGTCTTGGGGCACTTTTGCATTTCTAGGGCGTTTTCCAATTCACACAGGCCCAACCCCTCCCGTCCCCCCACAAACAATGTTGGACGCGTGTATCCAGAATGTTTTCCGAGTTTCACAGTGTATGAGGGAACCCAGAAATGACGAAAAAATATGAATATTTTCCCAAGAACTTTTGTCCATGATTGTAGCTTGCCAATAAATTTTGGCCTTATCAGAATTGTGCATCAGATGCCGCAAATGTGGCTCATTTGTGGTGTGAATACAACTGAAAGCTTTCTCAGACCTAGGTCATTTTGCGGGCAAGTACTGAAATAAATCAGCCATGTTGTCACTGATTTTGGAGGCAAAAATTGAAAGTCGTGACATGGCGGGAAAGAATTAGGGTCAAGAAATCTGTGGCCGGCACAAAGTGAAGTGTATCCAATTTCGTTTATTTTTTTTATCCCTACAGCACAGTCCATACTATATCAGAATCGCCAGGTTCATGCCCCGAGTAGAACTGGTTCAGAAGCACAACTTCTCCGCAAGGCGTCTGTACATCCGGGGTAACAATGGGAAGGTATGTCTGGACAGGTGTTTTAGGCCGTGCCCACGTTAACTGCAATTTAGGTCAGCGGAGACCAGATCTTTCATGAACTGCTCACCAAAAACAGCACGAACCCTGGAAATAAGCTTGTCACATCTGATGTAACTATTCTTATCATTTCGAAATGTATTAAGTCCATTTCTTTATGTTTATAGATCTACCCTTATCTCGTGGTTAACGATGCTTGGATGACAGAGTCAAGAAGAGAAGAAAGGATTCTTCAGCTTTTGAGGCTGCTTAATCTCTATTTGGAAAAGAGAAAGGTGCAGACTTAGATACTGGGCCAAAAAAATGTATTAGAAAATCAGTGTAACAGTTGTAGTTCCCTCATTCAGTGGCTTAAATTCAACTTTTCAACTTATTCTGCTTTTTTTCTTTCCAGGAGTCTTGCAAAAGGCATCTTTTATTTACTGTGCCTCGAGTTGTTGCTGTTTCACCTCAGATGAGACTGATAGAGGTATGTCACGCAAGGTCAAAATAGTGCCACAAGTCACACATTACATTTGAAGAATATGGAGACATTTCTTGCGTTATTTTATAAACGCTGTGCTTTTTTTTCTTAGGACAACCCGTCTTTTATTTCTCTCCGAGAAATCCTAACAGAGGTAAGGGAGAGTACAGTGTAGCTTCAGTTTATAATTGCTGTTGTAATCAATACGTTTCCTATTAACACAGATATTCAGATTCTAAGACGAGTACAACTTCGAGAACTTGATTTTCTCAATACTGAGTGGTGAGCGCGCTTGAACCCTTAAGGTTGATTTCCACTGATGCGTTTTTGGCTACGCACGTTAACGCACGTAAATCTTAATCACGTAAATAAAATAGAGGCAAGAATATAAAGTAGAGCTTAAACGAGAAGTTGAACGAGGCTCAACTTTTACGCTTACGAGCGACCTTTCATGCATTGCCTCTATTTTATTTGTAAACGTAAACTTTACGCACGTAAAGATTACGCGACGCTGGAAATCAACCCTTACCTATCCACCTTCGTTTTGCAGCGGTGCGATAAGAAAAATATGGAATCAGATGCGCCAATAGCCTTGTACTACGAACGCCTTGCTTCCGTGCAGTCACGTGGTTGCCAGGTGACTCATCAAGTATTGAAGGACATTCTAAGAGAGGTGCAGCTCACACTGGTACCAGAAATACTTCTGAAAGAATGGGCCCAATACACTTACCAAGACCCTTCGGATTATTGGACCTTTAGGAAACAGGTACTCTAGAGAGTTAATGTGATTACGCCGTATTATTTGTTGTTCAGCTGCTTTACGTTTTGATAGTTGATATAAACAAGCATTATTTAAGGTCGTGTCCACCAATACAATATACAAATTTAACATAGTCCCTATTGTAGATGTTGTGTTTTCTTTTCTGACTTAGGGATATGTTAAATTTGGGTAGAGTAATGTGAAGTATTTTATTATGATTTTAGTTCATTACTTTACTTTTCTTTCAGTAAGGTGTCGTTTTTATCCTTTCTTATCTTTGCGAGAAGGGGAGGGCGACTTCTCGATATTTGGCCAATTTTTAAGTGTTTTCATCTACCTCAATATAATTTATCCCTCCTCACTGAGGTGAATGGTTGGTACCTATCATGTTAGAAATAAATTTGGGACTGACAAGCATGATATAAAAACAGCAACAAAAGGAAACTACGGAATGGGGGAGTTTACTGGCATCCCATCCAGGGCCCAGTTGCTCGAAGCATGGTTAGCGTTAACCAGCGTTTAATACCTTGACAACGTATTGGTTTTGATACTGGTTAACCAATGGTTAAAGCTAACCATGCTTTGAGCAACTCAGCCCAGGGCGTTTGGGGCATTGTCATGGTAGCCTGTACCAAGAGAGATAGTAGGGAGGTCTTAGAAACAAGTTCAAAGGCGAATCGGATACGTAAGGTCTCGGGAGGGGGCAATGGCGGGAAAAGAAGGAGAGAGACCGTCTACTCTCTCTCTCTCTCCCCAGCCCCCGCGCGTTTTTCGTATCAGTGTTCACGATTCGCACGTGACTATCTTAAAGCTTGGAACAGGCAATTGTCATGCTGAAACTGTAAACTATGGAAAGAAGATACAAGAACATTCGCCTTGAAATTTTTCCAGAAGTTAAATCCATCATTGGTTAACTAACGTGATTTATTTTCTCTCTTACTAAGCTCTCTATTCAACTGGCTCTGTCGGGTTTCGCCGAGTTCACCTTGCACCTTACAAGACTGGGGCCGGAAATGCTTCAAATTGCGCGAGACTCGGGCCGACTCACTGTCTCGTACAGTCGGTTTGAAGTGGACGACTCTAAAGGTATGGTTTGTGGTTTCCGAGATAGTGTCAGTTTTTAGGAGAGGCGTAGTGTCACTGGCCTCAACGTGGCTGTCTGTTACTAAGTATTTGTTTTCATTTTTCGACCTTAAGCAACGAGAACGCTCACGCCCCGGGCGTCAAAAATGGCGACCGGAAGTTGATATTTTCTCTCTTTTAGTGCTCTGAATCGACAAATTCGTACTCCATGAGTTAAAACAAAGGCATTCAGTTTCGTCGTCTAAGGCAGACGCGTTCCAAGCGGTGAGACATCAATTTTCTGGTTGCTATTCATGACTTCCGGAACGTCAGCGTTCTTGTTGAAACAGAATCTTAAGCTCGCTAATTGTTTATTGCTGATTTTACTTTTTTCCTTTAGATTTCTTTAATTCACGTAGAGTACTGTTCAACGACTCTGCGGCTTCTTTAAAAGTACCTGTTAAATTCACTCACACTTTTTGTCCTATTGACAGGCGAACTTGACGCGAACCGTCCCGTACCTTTCCGATTAACCCCGAACCTTGCCGAGTTTTTAACACCGGTCGGTGTTAACGGAGTGGTGTCCGCAGCAATTGTGTCTGCTGCGCGTTGTTTAGCTGAGCCTCATTTCAGTATTCAGAGTATTCTGAGGGCTGTGTTACGTGATGAGATGATCGCTTGGCATAAGAAGGTGAGTTTCCATTGCGACAGATCATCTCTTAAATTCTAACAACCTCTTTACTATGCTCCCTTTCCTAGGTTTCTTAGGAATATTTGAAGGGTTTAATTGGGTGAGAGAGTTATAAGCCTCTTTCGTATCTAACATACTTCCTTTTGAATGTAGAAACAAGACGAGACGCACGCCTTCCCGCTGAGTAATCCACCAACTGATATGGAAAGTGAGCTGCTGATTACACTTGTCAACGGCGCAGTAAACGCCATTATGAACAGATTACAAAGTAAGTCATTCATAGTAAGGTTTGTTCATTAATTGTTTTTCTCAGCTTACTGCTAGTCTGCATCAGGTGATGAAGTTGATTGGCTGTGCGGGGGGGGGGGGCAGAGGGGGCTATTAGTAGCGCTGTGGTTGTTTGGCATTGGTGCATTCCGATCCTTACACTTGTGGTTGGCTAATTTTAATTCGTATTGCTTGAGTTAGAAATAGACTCATTTTGACTTCATACTAGACCCCCAGACTTGGGGGGGGGGGGACAAACGAAATCAGAGATGAATAGCAATTTTCTTTGGTTTTATTCCCTCAAGCCTCGGAGCGGAGTAAAAATGTCCAGATATTGAAACAGGTCTATTGTGTCCTGAGCGGTTCGCCGCTGTGATCGGCCTGCTACGCTGTCTGGTCTTGGACATCCATGCTCCTGTAATCTTACCACCTCCGTCCCTAATTAGCGTTTCCATAAGTCATTGTTATTCCTTTATGGTCGAAGGTCCTTAGGTTTACGAATCGCCGTTTATCATCTTTCGTGTCTGCGCGCAGACGTCTCTTCTTTCCGCATGAACCAAAGAAAAAACTGAGGAGAAGACCGCATACCCTTGGTGCCAGAGACTTTCACGCGCGGTTTCTGTTTTAATGAAGTCTTAAGGCTGGTTTTTAATAGCGACAGAGTCGGAGTCGTAAGAACGCTTATGACGTAGTGAAAATCAAAAATCGAAGTCGTAAGCGGAGTCATAAGCGAGACGGAATCGGAGTCAGAAGAATCAGAACGTTTCCATTTTCTTCCGACTCTGCTTACGACTCCGTTGCTTACGATGTAGTGAAAACCAGATTGTCGAAGTCTGTTATGACTGCTGTAACCTTTCTTCTCCGCCCGCCTCGTCTAGCTTTTGCTATTTGCGGGCGGAGATGGCAAAATGATGTGTATGAAAATAAAGTATAGTGTGTGTGTGAAGGATAAACTAATCACGATGCACGTTCCCATGCTTTGTGATTGGTTTAGTTCTTCCGCTTCTGCTTGTGACTCCGACGACTCAGTTTTTACTTGATCGTAAACGACGCAGTCTTAAGCAGAATCAGAAGAATCTGAGCGCTGTTTTCACTAGATCGTAAAGTTCTACGCTTCTGATTACGACTCCGACTCCGTCGTAGGTGAAGACCAGCCTTTAATGGTGACCCGCGCGAAAGGCGCAGGCTAAGCACTCCTCTTTTCAACTTACTACGTACTGAGATTAGACTGCGAGCAGTCTCTCTTTTTGTTCAGGTTTTGTGTGTCTCGCGTTTTGTTCGACGGACTACAGAAAAAAGAGAGACTGCTCGTAGTCCATAATGAGATGTTTTCAAATTCTTTTCCCAGATCTTGCGCAATATGAAGGCGGTGAAACAAAGGTCACGACCCTGATAGCTGCGGCCACAAGCCCTGATAATCTGTGTCGTATGGACCCAGCCTGGCATCCATGGCTATAGAACCAACATGCTGTCTCAATGTACATCCAAGATAGAGCCTTTCTGGTTCCGTCCTTGTCCTCGGGCCACCTCATATTGTATGCTTACGGCAGCAAGTCAAGAGAACGGAACGGTTTTTGAAGGCAGTACTACTCCAAAACAGTTTCTGTAGATTAACGTTTAAACGTGCTTCCAACACATTTTAAAGAAAGGCTAAGTTATTTCCATGGAATGCGTGTATCAGAGACAAAATTTCCAAATAACGAAATTTTCTTAAAACGAGACTGGTATTTTTCGCCGTTTTCTCGTTTCCTTTTGTTTATCCATTATCGTGCGAACCAAAAATCATTTAACAGTGACATTTATTGTACATACCCATTTATCATTATTTACCAAACTAGCGATACTACGATGCAAACGAAATGCTCAGCAATCCCTTTCCAGCTTATAGAAAGTAAAATTTACCCCAACAGAACGAATTTGCCGGTTCCCGGGAATTCAAGTTTCCAGAGGAACACATCGTCCCCCTGGTTCTAATCAAGTGAAGCATCTGACAGTTTCCCAAAGAAATCAATTACTTCTTCCTAACATTTCATAGCTGATTTCACCTCCTTCGCCGTCATGTTAACGTTCAGAATCCTCAAAATATAGTTTTAATTCAATTATTTTCTTGAAATGGGTTATCTCCTGTCCAGAGTGTAAAAAATCTAGAAAACCTAAAGTTTATGAACGCAGTTATTTTCATCCATGTAGATTTGTTTTTGTCTCCATTTTATTTCCCACTGTTTTAAATAAGCAAGTTAAAATTGAATAAATAAGTTATACAAAAGGTGTCTTTTTATCATATGTGTACATTATCCTATAACACTGTACATTAGTAAAAGAAATATTAACACCGCAAACAGCCTCTCACATTTCCTGGCATTTAGTAAGCTGCTTTCAGTCTGATATGAATTCCAACATTCACATATGCGATGGGCAAGGTCTCTTGGCTGCCTCTGGTATTTGCTGGCTTTCACAAGGGCGGAAAAAATGAAACTCCTGATCATTTTACACTATTGTCTGAAATAGTTGAGCCCATGGTGGCTTTGTTTTAACATAGGGTTTTTCTAAGGAGATCATCATCATTTAAACGACAGAGAACGTATTTAAAAAACCTATGTCAATGCCAAAATGTGGCTTGAAGAAAATTCTTTCGAGTTATTCGGATTGTCATAATTATCATGTTTTTGTTGAGCTATTTTGAAAAAATAGCTCATATGTCAGTGGTGTGAGCGTATGTATCTTTGTGGCTTTGTATCTTTGTAACTTTGTATCTTTGTAACTTTGTTTGTTCGGATGTTTGTTGTAAGAGCCAATAAGGTTGAAGGTACTATGAGTTGATGCTAAGAAACCAATGAGATCTTGGCATCTACTTAAAAATCACATTGCTAAAGGTCGAACAAGGGCACTTTAAGACCGCCATCTTGATTCTTTACAATTTGTTCGTCTTTTATTACGGCTACAGGTGTTTGGAAACATTATATTAAATATCTTCATGATTCAAACGCTGTGTACAGTGATGCAGCTTTTTAAGGGTTCATATTTTAGTGTGGATGCTACTTCAAGACATTTCTGACCGAATTCGGCTATCGCGAACGGTACCACGCACGTATTTATGAGTTGTGTTTCACCTGCTTCAAGGTAGAGTATAACGATCATATATTTTCAAAGCCCTTCCAGTGAAACAATAATTGATATTTAGATATGGACTTAAATTCGAAAGTATGCGGCCTATAAAATGTGGTTTTAGAAGTTTGAAAAGCAGCTTATTTTTTTAAAAGCTGTACCGAGTATTGTTAATCCTGTAAACAAGCTGTAGAAATATTATTCTCTCGCTTACAAAGTTCAACAGACCTTTTTCGTTCCGGCAAAACAACAACAAAAAGGAATAATAAGTGAACAACATGATACATCCTTCCTGCATACTAAGCATTATAGTTATTGAAACGTATTTTATTTAGTAAAGATGCGTATAAACTTAAGTAGAAACAGTAGCGTTAGGGAATAAAATTGGAAGAAGCTAGTTGACACAATAATTAGGTACTGCTTTATTGAGTGGAGTAACATGATATGAGCAGAAATATATTTCGGCAGTTTGATAATTTTCTTGGAAGTTAATAAATGTTAGGCTATCAACCTTGACGTTGCATGAAACATAATTTAATTGCAGATGTTGTAATAAGGCCGAGGTGATTTCTTAAAATCGCTTGAGAAAATTTTGTAGTAAACAATTTGCGTTTTTTTAAAGTACGAATTGTAAAAGGGCCAAAGACCAACATCTTCACATGCAAATCGTGTGCATGAGTTATTTTTATAATTCTGTTTACTAGTTTATTGTGTGATAACTCGAATTCCCTCACGTACGAACCACGAAAGGGGACAAAGTCCAACACTTTCACGTGCCAGCTGTGTGACTGTACATCTCATGCAGATTGGCTTTTCACAATGATAAATAGTAACTTGGACGTATGAAGACCTGTTTCGTTTAGTAACCAATGCCCTAAAAAAGGCTCTTCTCTTTTAAAAAGCAATAGCTTTTAAAACATGAAGAAATAAGTTGTCGGAGTTAAAGACTTTCTCACAAATGTTAATAAATGTTAGGTTATCAACCTTGACGTTGCATGAAACATAATTTAATTGCAGATGTTGTAATGAAACCGAGGTGATATCTTAAAATCGCTTGAGAAAATTTTGTAGTAAACAATTTGCCTTTTTTTTAACGTACGAATTGTAAAAGGGCCAAAGACCAACATCTTCACGTGCAAATTGTGTGCAAGAGTTATTTTTATAATTCTGTTTACTAGTTTATTGTGTGATAACTCGAATTCCCTCACGTACGAACCACGAAAGGGGACAAAGTCCAACACTTTCACGTGCCAGCTGTGTGACTGTACATCTCATGCAGATTGGCTTTTAAAACATGAAGAAATAAGTTGTCGGAGTTAAAGACTAATTCGATCCACCTCCATTTGTTTGTTTCTTTTGTGCACTTGTTTCACCTCTTCTGTCTTACAGTCTGGGTACCAGTGCTCCTCGGTGAACCAGCAGGCTTGGTTGCTGAGAATGCTTTACTTGGCCCAGTCCTCCTTGTAGGACTACCTGTGCTCTGTCGTCCAGTGGTTGCCCCTGGGAGCCTCTTTGCTTGAGCTGATTTTTGAAGTCTGGCTTGCTCTTTTTCTGCCTTAAGCTGTGAAGCCAACAATCCTCATAGTTAAAGAAAAAATTCAGGCAGAGAAGGAGGGGGTGGGGAATTACCATTAAACCATCCAGGAAGCAAATATTAGTTTAAGCAGTGGGCACAGGTCCACGAAAATCACAATAACACTGACCCTTGCTTGGTAACACCTTTCGAAGTAAGCCATGTCCTCTTCTTCTGTGGTTCTACGTGCCAGTTGTCCTGCCGTACCACCCATCCGATCCTCTAAAGACATTGCTGCAACACCTGCATGGGCTCTCAGAAATGGATGATCATCAGGTCCTAGGCAAAATCATTAACAGGGTTAGTCACAAATTAAAGCTACAGTAGACTGAAAATGAGGAGACCTTAAGACGGAATCCATTAGGAAATTGAGTAATTTTTATTTTCGGTGGACAAAAACCTTGTACCTTTAAAGATGATTTCTTACCGGAGTCCAAGAAAATAAATGTCCAATTTCACAGGAATTAAAAAAGTACAGGTAAAAATAATTTGTCATGCCTAGGATTTCATTTTGTGAAATTTGAGGCTTTTGAAGTTTGTTTTCTCAGACTCCAATAAGAACCTTTTCTTCAGAGTTATTTCATACAACTTATTACATTTATAGCCCTTGAAAAGTGTGAAAAAGAATGCAACATGCTTGAAATTATTCTGGTACAAAGCGTTTGTCCACTGAAAATTAAAATTACTCACTTATGGATTTTGTCTTAATAGTTACTGATTATGGTCAACCTAGCATAAAAGTTTCCATGAAAAACCATGCACATACCAATGGGTTGCTCTAACATGTGCATTGGTGGAGGACCAATGCCACTGTCATCCAAGCGCATGTAGCCATCCATCAGTGAGCTGAATCCTGTTATCCCACCCATAGCTGCATAGGGAACATCTTGACCTACTGGGTGTCCACGGGCCAAGCGTTCCTCTTTTGTCTCTACAACTGTCTTTTGGGAAAAAAACGATTCACAACTGTAAGAAAGCAACCTCATAAAATTAATGACAAAGAGAAAAATTGTACATAATTATATGTCGATTTTAAAACTTGATAGCCTATCCAGGCATTCAGATTGTGGGGACGGTGCCAACAGGAACAGGCTAATAAATTGATAATAACTAAGCACATGACTGAATAGAGAAAAAAGGGATGACATCACGAAACTTAAATTTTTGAAATTATGGGCTCGCCTCATATATCCAAAAAGAACACGATAAAAAAAGGCCTCTCACAAAAATGTACTAAAAATCAGCCTGTCAGTGCTACAGTAATTGGTGGGAAGATATAGGCACTGTTATGCTCCAATAACTTGATATTGATCCTTCTTTGAAAGTGGCTAGGATAATGCACTCAGCAGCTGGGAGAAGTCCCCAAGCCCCAGGTGCCTGGCCCTCAATGATAGCCCTCCATTGATTCAAGCTATCACCCATCCTCCCACCAACCCTTGTGTGCATGTACCTTATGAGCATATGTTGGTTCTCCACAGCCACAGGTAAAGGAACTTCTAAACGCCTTACATGCGCAACCCTTAGTGCACTTGTAAGGTACCACTTCTAAGTGCTCATCTGCAAAGTGTTTACACTGACATCTGATTGGCTGTGTGCCGTTCTTAGGGACATAATGGTAACTCTTGCATTTGCAGCCACTTGCTCTACACGGTACTGGGACAGGCCGGGTTTGTGGCAATGTCTCATAATCTGTCTTATGTTGTTTGTACCTAAAAGTTGGGTATAAGAATGTCAATCAGATACATGTACAAGGCTGTACTCTAAGAAAAATTGAAAGGGACCCAATGTTCTGAGCCTCGGCAGGCTTCGCAGAAGCCTCACTAGAGAGAGTGCAAATGTAGTGTACTGTAGTCTAATTAGGCCAATTTTAGAATACTGTGTAAGTGTGTGGGGCTGTTGCGGGGAAGGTCGTAAACAAGACCTTGAAGCCCTCTAAAACTGGGCTGCTAGGATAGTGGCTTGTACTGTGCGCAGCAAGCAGGCATTGGACGTTCTGAAATGGCCCACCTTGGAGGACCGCCGACGTCAATCTGTTTTTAAACTCGTTAAGAAATGCCTGCAAGGTCAATGTCCCCAGTATTTTAAACATTATTTTAAACTTAATAATACAGTCCATGCGCGCGCTACTAGACAAAGCACCCTCTTACATCCGCCTGCTGTGAGAACTGAAATTGCAAAGAGATCCTTCTATTATTATGGTTGCACTCTTTTTAACGAATTATCTTAATGATATTTCGTGTTTTACATCTTTTAATCTTTTAATTGAAAATAGTTTTCTATTTATATTATTACCTGTATTAGTGTAATGTTTATATGTTTAGTGTGTTTTTGTGCGTTGTTGCTCAGGGCTCCCATTGATAACAGACAGCTTTTTGCGTCTGAAGGGGCTACCCTGAGCGGTATAAATTAATAAAGGTTCTTCTTCTTCTTCGTCTTCTTCTTCTTTGAAATACAGGGTACCCAGTATAGCATTTCTATGAAAACACTAAGATTTTGTGGTCACCCAGGAGTAAGATTTAGGCACCAGGGGCTATTGGGCACTGCAAGAGCACAGCCTTGATATAAGTTAAGCAGATGGATTTCTTCTTTAATAAATTACCCCACCCCCAGTTTAAAATTTTTTAAAACTACCTATACACTATATGTATAAATAAATTAAAGCTTATTCAAATACTTCTCAAATTTTTATAGCAAAAAAAGACTTTTTAGCTTTTAACCTGTGATTACAGAAACACATTGTCTCTGGTCCAATCATCTTGCAGTCCATGCCATTGGGTGCTGTCCAACTTACAAAAAGTCGATTTTTCATTCTCATGGGTAGAACCTTTTTCTTGTATTCTTCATACTCTTTAGGAGTGAATAACTTACCACCATCATCATCGCCAACAATCCTATAAGAGGAAAAACCGACACCCATGAATGTTTGACCATCGTTAAACGAGGATAAGTATGGTCTGAAGAATGACAAGTAAGGAGGGCGTTATCGGCCAAAGGAAGATAACACACTTCGGTATCTCTCAGTATTATTGAGTACTGCATTGCCCAACTCTGTACGTATACGACAGCCCACAAAACCCTTTCCCTCTTACTGGCCATGAGTCTCCCACAATTTCAGCGGTTAGACCGTCCAATCTATAATTCGGAGGTTCGTGAATTTGAATCTCATCTGGAGCTCGGAAATTTTTCTGAGCTTTCTGATGTTGAGATTCTCATGAAATTGCAGCGTTTAGACCCTAATTGAGACATTGGATAGAGCAACACCGGGGCAACACTGTACTATACAATCAACAAATATCAATAAATACCAACCACAGACCTTCGATATTCCAGATACTGATCAATAGAAGCTGCAGCACTTTGATCTAGTTTTAAATGTATTCGATTCCCCGCCATATTTGCTACAAAATCAAGACCAACATGTGGGTAAAAGAACGTAACACCTTCTGTCTTCGTATCCAAAACAACGATTTATTTTGTCATGTAAAGGTATCGAAATGTCCTTTTCTTTCCCACTCTTCCTCATTCACTAGTTCCAGCTCTTCCCGGACATATCGTTGCCAGGCAAGCGTGACTGAGGCAAAACAATTGCAAATTCAAACGCCAGAAAGAAAAGAAGTGTTTTCACAACATATTTTGTTTGTTATCGAAAAAATGATCGACTGAATAACTCTGACATGGCTCGTCGAGTTCCTTGGAGACGAGTTTGTCCTGATGTTGTCGCGAGCAGGATCGATGAAACGATCCAAGCAAGAATTTATCTTCTACGCGAGACGGGACCAACGGGGTTTCTTTTGAAGGAAGATGGTTCGGATCGCAAATTAAAGGTTTGTTTTCGTAAAGTTAATTATTTTTACCAAAATAATTGTTCACAGAAAACATCCTCTAGCAACTACATTTCTGCTTTTGCTTTTACGTATTCCGAATTTCTTTGAATTGACAGAGCTTAAGTTAAACATGCCCAAATATGTTTAGTGAGACAGTTTCATAATGAAACTGTAGTCAGTCAGCCAGGAAATTAATTAGCTTTTAAAATCTAGATAGAGGGAGGGTTCTCATATGCCACCAACCTGCTTGTCGCTGGAGACATGAACTTTTTGTCTTCGGGAGGTGATGTTGAAGTGAAGTCCCATGGACATGTGACATGTTACTATGACATGTTGCTGGTGAAAAGGCCTGCGAAATGATAGATGAGATATAAGTACCGCCAATGTGTCTGCCGCTCTCTCCTCCACAGAGGCTCCCGCTGGGTATCCCCATCAAAATATCAATTATCGAAAAAATAGAAAGCGCGCTCTCTTTTTTTTCTCCCCAGCCTCCCCACAACACAAAGAGGCCTCTGCGGAGGAGAGAGTGTCTGCCGGCTGCTTGATTGTATGTCGCCGGCTACTCAGACCCCTCTACATAGCTTCAGGGGCCTTGCTGCCCCTTGATTGTCACAGCCGCCCAGAGTCGGCCGCCTTCTTCAAAACATTTTGAAACCCCCAGTAGTATCCTTTGCAGCCGCTTAGGCCAGAGTCATCCAATGCTCCCCATCCCCTCCAGGGGCAGGCCTGTCAACCCACAGGAACTTAAAATCTGGACATTTTTAAAAAGGCGGGTCAAAATCTGAAGATTCATTTAGTCAGAAAGAAAATGCCTTTAGTTTTCTTGCAGCTCACCATTTTTTAGTCCCTCAGGTGCCCACCTTCATGCCATCATGGTCATCAGTAGCTGGTTATGGTGAATTATGCGTGTGCTTTTAGCCAATCAGAATCGGGGAAATATTTTGAAAATATTAATAATAAAGATAATTATTAGAAATGATGTGAAAATTGTCAAAAGTTGAAAACTATCATTAGCTTCTTTTCAAAATTGTTCATGTCAGTTTTCCATGAGAGCAAGTTAAAACTGGCAGCTCCCAAAAGACCGGGAGATTGGCTAGTTTGTTGGGGAATGTCAGTTGGCTACCAGAACTTAAGGCTTTGTAGAAATTGACCATATATCTTTACATCAGTGTAACATTGAACTATCATACAAAAAAATGTATTTTCCTTGCTTAGTAAGATATAAGCTTTGCAGCTTAAATAAATTATTATTTGTATAGTAAGGTACAGTTGTCTTCACATGATAACAAAGGGATTGAACTACCCATGACTTTTCTGTTGTTAGGTCTTCTTAGGAGACCAGCATTCTTGTACATGCCAGACTTTTATGAAGGAGAAAGAGCTCTGTGTTCATATCCTATGGTAAGTGAACTGCAAAAATTAAGAAAGGCCCATCTCTCTTGCAACATCCTAAAACCCATAACAGTGATAAATGTTCAGTTATAGACATAGCAACAGTGACCAGAAAACAGCTCGATTAGCTTTAAAACCCATTTTTTGTCAAAATTTCCAGGGGCAAATGGGTTAAGCCTCCCCTTGCCTTCACCCATGCAGTGGTCTAGAGGTTTATAATGATATTAATTCAGTTGTTTGTTTTATATGTATAGGGTATTGCTTAAGAAATTTCGAGTGCCCAAAGAAAATCCAAGTGAGTTTGATCGTATATTTGTACCGTTACATGCATGTATACACACATGACTACTTCCTTATCCAGTGCAATACATGTAGGTTGCAACTTTGTACCATGCTGATTTGGGTCTGAGGGAAGTACTTAATGTACCCTGGCCACTAGTTTATTAAGACCAGTATAGAGAGATGGTGGCATCTTTTAGATTTCCAAGATACATGCAGTCATTATTACAGTCAGCTCCCATAAATGATTATTGCAAACACCCTCAGGACTGCAAGATAATGTCCTTAATATTATAACAGGGTCAGAGTCCGTAATATAAAGCAACCAGATTTAACGTCAGTCAAATGTTTTTGCCAAGGAGTACAGATGTAGTTGCTCTCCATATTATCAGGATGTCATGATCAGTAATATAGTGAGGTGTCCACAAGGAAATTTTAGAGATGCCTGTAGAAAACCGGCAGATCTGTTCACAGTCTGCTACAGATTTACCGGCAGATGAGCAGATTTGGAGATGGTTGATCATTCCTCGGGATGAATTCAAATACCGGCTTATGGTTAATATATGTGTGTTTAATTCTGTCATTAAAACGTTTTTAGTAACTTTCCAACTGTCACTGGTGGAGCGTGAGATTAATGAAGTCATGAGAGGATGCCATGCAAGGTCACGCCCAGGAAAGAAAAAAGACTCTGAGAAGGACTTCATCATCTTTGATGGCAGGGAGAAACTTAAACAGAAAGATATAGAGACAGAAGATGTTTGTCCTATCTGCCAGGAAGAGTTCTTGCAACAACCTGAACCACTCACATTTTGCAAGTAATGAATTGATAATGTGTACCCTTTAATTAATTAAAATACATGTATTGACATTTAAAAAAATGCAAAAGTCCCTGTAGGTTCCAGTGTGTTTAAGCGTACAGCTTTTGGGCACTATTGTTTGCTTGATCGAGGTTTAAACAGAGCAGCTACTCTTGCATCAGGTGCCAAAGAGTACCAAAGCTTTCCCAAGATTTTTAATGGTTTTAGTGAAACACTGCAGAACATTACCAAGGATGTTACAAACTGAAATATAGATGTACACTGTACACTTGTGTGAATGTTGCCAAGAAATAATAAAAATCCAAAAAATTCTGTCCCAAAGGAAACAAAATTTTGTTGCTTTAAATTTACAAGCTACTGTGTTCATCTTCAGACATGCGCAGATTTCCATTATTTTATCTTGCAAATGAATATACTGTATTTATGACTTTCTTCTTGTAATAATTTGCATGCAGGTATGGATGCGGAAACAATGTCCACGTGAAATGTATGAAGGTTTGGGCAGAACATCAACGTTCTACTGGTGAGAACATCATTAAGTGTCCACTCTGCAGGGTTGACTTTGGATCATTTCAGGTTTGTAAGCCAGGAAAAAGAATTATTTTCTCCATTAAATGATTTGCAATTGAATGATTTCCCTGCATCATACAGTGGGACGTATGCAAAACATGGACCTCCAGCCCATGGACCACTCCTGTGGACCTACTCCATGGACCCCTTTGAGGACCAAGTCCATGGTCTACCCATACGGATCACCCCTTATTTTTGAAGATGAATTTTACTAGAGGTCTAAACAAATTTTAAGAACCTTAAATGGATGAATCTGTGTCTATAAATCATATATAATTATTATCAGGATTATGGGCTCCTGATATATAAATACACTTGGTCAAATTTTTCCTGAATTTCATACAGATGTAAATCAGGGGTTGAGTTTTTCTGCTGATGAAGTAACAATATTTGAAGAAAAAGGGAAAGGGAGGAAGGTAGTCTCCTTGTCGCTTTTTATTTGTGTTGACGCGTTGCGTGACATCACAAAAACGCAGCTACATAGGAGACTGGGGAGGAAGAGGTATTTTCATGCATTATGATTGAGTGCCTTCCTCAAACATGCCTTCCCTTGATTGCCCGTAGAAATGTTCATTCGGCAGCAAACTTATTGAATCCTGCTTACGGATCAATAAGCATAAAATGACCTACATATGCAATTTCAAACAATGTGGTTGGTCATAAAGACATCTAACATTAACGTCAAGCTTCACAGACATGACAGTTATATATCTGCAGGTCATTTTGTGCTTGATCAGCATAAGCAGGATTGACATTAAGATTGCCAATCTGATGAATAAACGTCCCATGGGCTATAAAGGGAAGGGAAGTCTGGGGTGGGTATACAACATGACAACGCAAAACAATGTCTGTGTACCACAAATGTTGTTACTCCTTCACCAGACTTAACCGAAACCCATGTATGGAATTCAAGAAAATTTGAACAGGTGTATAATGTGAGTGGCCCATAGCCCTGATATATTATATAAACTGACAGCAGTTTTGTCCAATGAAGGTTCCTAAAATTCATTTAGACCTCTGCTATAATTCATCTTTAAAACATAGCGGTGGTCCACAGCTATAGTGGTAGTCCATTGGGTCCATGAAGTAGGTCCATAGATCATGGGTTCATGTTTTGTTACATCCCCAACAATGAGTGATGTAACTGTTTTTTTTGTATAATTATATAAGCACAAATTGTGAAAAAAGTGGTAATTAGTGGTTTAGCATCATTGTGTTGGTAAAACTGTAAGGTTAATTATACACAGAAAAAGAAATAAAAAATAATGGTACTTAACTGTACAATGTAGTTTCCCTTACACGTGTAGGTCAAATAAACAGCATTTAAAATAACTTGATGATGGGGCAAATTAAAAAAAAAAAGCCCTCTGGATGGTTAGGAGCTTTTCTCAGATTGTTAAATGTGATAATACACGGAGTCATTTATCTTTCACTTGTAGTTGTTTGTGTATATTACCAAAGTTATGTATTTTTAAGTGAGTTTAAATGCCCTGCTCCTCACACCACACCTTGAAAAATTCAAAGTAAGATTCCGGGTCACTTACTCAAAAGATTAAATACTTTAAAAGGAATTGATGGATGAATTTCACAAGTCATCCCGACGCAAAACAAGAGCAGAAAGACAAGATCTTCACCTAGGGGCTACTTGCAAAAAATGTAGAGTGTGTCCTATTGCAGGAAAATGTTATAGGTAAGAAATTTTGAACACAACTGGTATGCCATACATACACTGTACCTGAAAGTGGTCTCTCTTGTTTGATGTCCACCCAGGCCCTATATAATTTCCTATATGACTTATATTGTTTGACCACTGTTTGATCATAACATTGTATGCACTTTGGTACATGTTAATATTGTTTTAATCTGTGAAACACCGATAAGACAACTTACACAGAAGGGTACATTATGTCTATAAAAGAGATTTCCACTGGGTTATGAGTTTCTCAACATACATGCTATATAATATTACAGTTACCACACTAATTAAGATACTTGGCATCCCAAAAATCATGCTTTATTATCTACCGTGTATGTCAGCACTATTAAGGATTACAGGACTGGTTTATCTCACAAATCAAGATTTAGAGTAATTTTTTGGGCTCTATGAAAAGTAGTCAGATTACTACAGAATACAACAATTTCCCGTGAAGGCCATGATGACAGGAAGAGGGTGTTGAGGGGGGTGGGAAGGATTACTTTCAAAAGTTCCTGACCTGTGTTCCCTGTTTTCTTTTCTCTTCCTTAAATCTATGAACTTAGGTTCACTTCCAAGTTAACAGTTAAAAACCAAATTCTTTTATCCGAGTGTCCATGACACCTTGCCTCGGCAGCCTTACCCATGGCTCCCATGGCAGTTTAGAATGCCATTCTCCTTGACTCGCACTTAATTTAGAATGCTTTTCAGTGTAAATTGTGTGCTTCTTCTTTCCTCAGATGCGTTGTTTGTTCAGATTACCATCTCTGCCATGAATGTTTTGCCACAGATACCCACACTCAGCATTCCTTTCAGTTTCGACAAGTAAGGCATTCATAATAGACCTATTCGGCTAACTCAATGTTGTACCCAATTCAAATCTCCCGGGGTTAAGATTCTTTGTGTATTGTATTTGCATTATAATGTGGCATTCTCATTTAAATGTATGGAAATTCCTGAAACAAAAAGTTTTATTCCCAAAGGGTTTGAATTGGGTACAACATTGAGTTAGCCGAATAGGTCTATTGTATCGCCCTGGCACGGAAGGGAATCCAAGACAGACTTGGATTCTGGATTCCGCATGGCGTGGATTGCGGATTCCAGGCACTGGAACTTGGAACTTGGATTCCGGATTCCAATCGTTAGTGGAATTCCGGACTCCTTGAGCTGTATTCCGGATTCCAAGGCCCAGGATTCCACAAGCAAATTTTCCCAGATTCTGGATAACATAAGCAAAAACTTCTTGGATTCCGGAATCTGGATTCCCTTACATGAGGCGAATCATAGACATTTTTTTAAACCCTTTCACTCAGACTAAAAGCATCCAACATAAAAATTCACCAAAAAAGTGAAATTTCTTTTGGTAAATCCTTAGAAATAAATAGTACTTAACAGAGGTTTTGTCAAAGAGGTTTAATTTGAATGGTAACACCATGCGATTTCGTTCACGTTAGAGTGACAAATAGCCTCACCGCAACTTGGAAAAGCCTTGAAACGATTAATATTTCGTAACAGAAAGGATAAAATAGTTTTTCTCTTCCATACTGTCCCACTTCATGAACTGCATCTGAACGCCTCGAGCAGGATATTGCTACCTCAGCTTCTTTAGGATTTCAAGAGTGTGCTTACAATCTCACGTCCACTTTTTCGCTGGGGAAGTTTCTCTGAAAAACTCCGTTTCTGTTTATTCTGAGAACCTGAGAATACATTTGCTTTGTTAAATTTATCAGCGATACTGAGTTTTTCGAATAGGTCAAGGTTATTGATTGAATGCATGCAAGTTTTAAAATGTTAACGAACTGCTGATTAAGCTTTCTTATTTGGCAGAAACTAAGTGAGCGCTGGCGGGCAGCACAAAGAATTACTCCATTGCCAAATGCTGTCATAAACGATTTACAGAACCGAGACATATCTGATGGCGATTATGAACTACTGCTTCAACTTGACAGGTAAAAATTAATGTATTCGTGCATTGGGCTGGAGAAATAATTACGACTACTGTTATATTATTCCCTTAAGGATTCCCAAACCAGCCAAACGTTCAAATTTTCATTCAAAACTTTAATATCAATAATAAACAGATAAAAGTAAAATCGTCAGTCCAGGGCAAAGTTAAACTATCTATTCTGTTTCTGAAACTTGTCGCTTAACCTTACTCAAGACGCGATGTGTTTAGTGAACATACATGCCATACGTTGCGGGGAAAATTTTACTCCCAGCCCAAGCGCATACATTGTAGACCATTGTACAGAACAGGGGGGGTAGACTTGTCCCTGACTCGAGTTCCTTTAAACAGCCGACATTTCGTGACGTCACCACTGGTTTTCCCTCGAAATGACGGCAGAAATCAGAAATGACGTCATTTCGCGTAAAAGCATTAGTGGCGTCGCGAAATGTCGCGGGCTGTTTTCTTAGGCTGGAGCGCTATGTGCTTTAAGCGTTGTGGTTAACTGAGTAAACGAGAGTTAATGTTCCACGTTCGTTCACATAATGTGTAATACTCATTCCATGCTGGTATACTCTTCCTCAAACCACAGACAAGTAACTGACCAGCAAGGACTTCCTGCCAATATAATCTTCAATCTACCAACTCAAGTGTTGCAAGACAGACACAGACTTGTTACAGATGGCAGCACCTGCGGTGTGTGTTTACAAGGATTCCAGGCCAGACAGTGCATAAGAACTCTTCCGTGCCAGCATCCCTTCCACATTACCTGTATAGATAACTGGCTCACAAACCATTCTCAGTGCCCTGTAGAAGGTTCTTATGTTGGTTCAGTAATCGCTGCCACAGCGAACAATGGAAGGTCCAGAGAGGTCCCTGGTATTGGCCGTCTCACTTCTGGAGTAATCGGCAATCATGGCTTAGGCGGGGCTGGTAATAAAAAGCCTGGGCAGAGATTAAAGGCTCTCACTGATAGAGACGATTCAGCGAAATGTTTACCAAGTAGTTTTACGCTCAGCGGGTCAGGACTGTTGGCAACAAATAGCAATAAGACAAGGTGAGTTCGACTGTTTTTTTCCAGCATCAAATAATTATTTAAGTGTTCGGTTTCTTAACGTCATAACAGGAGCGAATAAAGACTTTGTCGGGCTGGGAATGTCGGTTGATTTGTTCGAATTCGCCTTGGTACAAGAACCTAAACAATTAGTTGACTCGCTTGCAGGCGTATCTGTACTGGTACAGAAATATCCTAAATGTGTATCTGTATTCAAATCTGTTGTGGATGGGCCCTGTTAGTGTAGTTACCTGTATAATTCGTGTTTGGAGTACCTTAAAAGCTTCAGCTTCTGTCAAGCAGAAGTATGGGAAAGAAAATTGGTGTCATTGTGGCTTGAAACCTCTACAGAGTCTCGTTACCACGGTACAACAAAGTACCAGACTACCAAAAGTGCTTTGACACATAGGCAGTTCATCAAATAAAAATGCGTTAGGGTAGAGGGCAGTGACATTCTAGGACAGTCTAATTCAAAAAATCTTATTTTGGAAAATCTATTTTTACTCCAGATCAAGTGGAGCTGGAATCAACACCCTTGATCATTCGCGCCATATTCATGCATCAACCGTTGAACCCCCGCAGCTTGATCAACCTACAATTTCTCCTCACACCTCTTCGGCCACACAGTTTGCCAGATTGTGTTCCGCGGGTCGGAACGGGTCTGGGTCCCGCCTGCCAGAATCCACGACCGGAATTAAGGGATTTACCAGACATAATTTAACGTTTAGTCCTGTCAGCGCCAAGCCACCAATGCCGCCGCAAACTTTGAACAATAACAGAAGTTCCAGCAGTGAAGTCAGACGGCCAAGGACTAAGCTACACAGGTCACAACGAAGCAATGTAAGTACGCAAAGTATTTGAAATTGCGGGTCACTTATATCCTGCGGGCAGAGGACAGTGCTGTTCATCTAGGCTAGTTTTATAGTTAATAATGTTTATCTAGGCTAGTTTCTTTCGGATTGTGTATTGTATTGTTATTTTTTAATTAGTTTTATTTCTGTGTCCCCAGTTAGTAGAGGTTTTTTTTGTCTTCAAGCGGCCAATATATAGCGAGTCCTTTGTCCTGATTGGCTATCCGAGCTTCGAGATGGGCCTATTTTGCCCGCAGTGAATGCTTCCTTTGTCCAGAAAGAAAAGAATTGTGGCGTAGAACAAATGTAGGTTCTTGATGTTTCCTCTGTTTGCGCAGTCTACAAGTGTCAATAACAAATTCTATCATTCTTTCAGTCTGTTGGAGAACTTAGTTTGTTAGCATCGGGTACCGCTGTGCAGCTTGGATCGCAGACGCCACCCTTGAGCACGGACAAGAGACAGCGAGGACAGCTTGTTAAGGGAAATCTCGCAGCCAAGAACTCGAGACATTCTCTGTCTGATCCCGGACTCGCAGTGACATTAGAACCTATGATCGCGTCAGGAATTTCCGTGCATCTTCCCCCTGTGGACATAGATTGAATATCTCATTGAATTTTCTGGTAGTTCCTTGGTGTTGTGCTTGTGAGACAGCAAATGAAGGAGACCTTTTGATTCTAAGACGAGAACGCCGGACTACGAGGATGAGATTTTTTCTATCAGTAGTAAGCGTGTGAATCAAAAACGTAGAAGCCGTCGCCATTTTTCTACGGGTTTCAGAAGAATGTCGCAGTGGCAAAGACAAGTTCTCAAAAGTTAGAAGTTTCACCATTTTGCGATCGGGAGAGGGCTTAACCTCCTTTAATAAAAATAACCGTGCTGACTTTTCTGGTGAAAAAACTACAATGAAGCTTTCCGGGGTGTCTATTTTTGGAGAATACACGAAAAAATTAAAGTTAAATCTCGTTTCACAGGCGTCCTCGTCATCGAATCTAATTTCCACACCACCACGAAATTAGCCTGGGTAACAGGTGCTAGGAAATAAATGGGCGCAAAAAAAACGCGCGAGAGAGTAGACACGCGTGTCTCCTCGCGCGCGCGTTTTGTCTCGCGCCCATTTATTTCCTAGCGCCTGCTACGCAGGCTACCACAACATAGGTCAACGACAAAAGTTAGCACCACAAGGACACGACTCAGTCGATTCAAAGGTGTAAAACTTTTGTTATAGGCAGGAAATAATAAATGGAATCAGGAGCCGTATGGCTCTTGATGGAATGAATTGTGTAGAGAGAAGAACTCAGAAAAATTTCTTAGCTCCAGGTGGCAATTGAACCCTTGTCCGTTTCCTTGAGAAAATTATTTATGGTGTTTCTTATTTAAGAAACAAAATATTTTTAATATAAAATCATCCATATAAATAAAACTAATTTTTATTCATACAATCGTTGTTATGTGCTTTTCTATGCTTGCGAGAGAAGGGAATACATGTTGTAGATTAGGGACACTGTAAAAAGGGCTTTGAATAGCACGAGTATGTGCAAGTTGGGAACGATGATAAAATCTCATAGCTGGAAATAGGGAGACTTCTTGCTTGACCGAAGTATTGATTTGTTTATTTATTTAATGAAATTAACTTTCATAATGATTCTTTCTTTCCTTCCGTACCGGGCGAATTTTCGACTGGCTAAAAATTTAACGCTTCATTTATACCAAACCTTTCAACAGTTACGGAACTGACGAATCGGGTGGCATTTTATTTACCCTCCGCCCATGCGCAGAGCGCTACTTTTGCAAATCCAAAATGGCGTCTTCCAACTGAGTAACCACGCATCCATCCGGCCACGCCTTTTGCTGTTCAAAAATTAAGACGGTCATGTTGCTTACACCGTGCCGGTCAATTTTTCGACCGTACCGGCTAGAACTTTGGCCTCAGTTTAGGTGTTCAAATTTTTAAATTTTCATCGAAATTTTTGGACGTTAGGATGGTTCCTTGAAAACGAAGCACTTAAAGGCACGACTTTTCAACCGCTCGAAATTTCTTCCAGTGCCGTGTGATCGAGAGGTGATGTTACACGCAACGATTCGCAACGGCGATTTTTAGGGCAACACAGCGTTTCAACACTGTTTCGATTGGTCACAACATTGTCCCAGCGATGGATGCGCAACGTTGTGTTGGGCTAAAATCGTCGTTGCGAATCGTCCCGTGTAACATCAACTAAAAGCCTTGGAGATAAAAACTACTTACTTAGCTGTCTGTCCTGTCTAAGTGACTGGGTCTAAATACTAGATTGCAATCTCAAAGAAATCACGTCACGAGTACTGGCACGTGTACTCTATCAATGATTATACAATATCACCGCTGAATATTGTTTTGACGACTAATTATAGTTTCTCTAACCTACTTTAGCTATGCACTGTGGAAGCCCTCTTTTTTACGGTAGACCGAGCTGCTTCATCACATAATCTGGCTTACAAGGAGTAAGACCCATCGTACTGTGAGTATCTCTAAATAATCTGATTCAAATCTTTAAAATGAATGTCAATGCCATAAGTACTTGCATTGACCGGAAGTGATACAATGGAATGTTGTTAAAACGACATAGTTCCTCTTTCGGGTACATAGAAAGTGTTTGCTCGTTTGGATCAGAGAATCAAACACAGAAATTGAAAGAAAAGAAGAAATATGTTGCGACAAAAGTCGTTTTGGTCCAAATTTCTCTTTCAATGAAGGAATTTGTTAGCAAAGCCAGCATTTTAGAATCTTAAACAGACTCTACTTTTTGAAATAATAATTATGCCTTTCAACGCACACTATCTTCATTACTTAACAGCACTGACACAGCATGGGTTGCATCATGTTAGGCGGTATGAAAGACACGTCGCGTACTCGAAAATTCTTCGTCCACCCCCCGGCGGGGGGGAGGGTACTTTATAGAAGAGATATTTCAGTAGTGATGTGCCGCAGGGACCCCAGTAGCCTTAGCCTATACGAGACTTAGCTTGGCTGAATTTTGCTACCCAAATACCTCCCTATACTTGAGCCGCTTTTTTTCAGCAATTACTCAGGTCGATGCTTTCTTTGCTATTAAACTGAGTTGCGGGTAAATTAAGATTGGCTGATTTTAATTTTTCGAGTGCCAGTTACCGGTGGTTTCCCACGTGTACACTACTAATTGATTAGTTTCCGGAAAAATGAGACCCTATTCTAGACCCAAAGTCTCAAATTTCAACACCCTATCGCAGACCAAGTTGCTTGCAAAACCATACCGTTCCTAGCGGCACAAACCTATATATTGCACATATGGTAGTATGTATCCCTCCGGATTCTTCACCCGCCATCAATTCCTCCTCACGTCAACGACCGATAGGTCTTGTGGGTATCATGAGGTTCCCCTGAAGGGTTTTTCAATCCCGTAATCCCGACCAAAAATTTCGTTCAATCCTTAATCTCGATATATATTTTCGGCGGCCCACCTTCCGTGCATGCTTTCAATCCCGAATCTCCCCCCGATTTTGCTTTAAAATCCCGAGCCTCATCACAGGGAAATCCCGGATCCCGAAAAATCTATTCGGTCCTTCTATAATCGGGTTGAATCCAGTAAATCCCGCTACCTGACTCACATTTTTTGAAAATGACCAATCAGGCTGGCGGAATGACGAATCGGCTACGTCGTTCGGCTTTACCTTGTCCGCACAGTCTATATGTTTCGGGTCACGTGGTCCCGTTCGTCTCGATACGTCGCGAAATGTATTGACCGAGAGACGGCGTACATGGGCTATAGGCAACTTTGGGCTCATCTTTTCTTAAACGGAATTTTAAAATTTTACAGAAGCACAGCATAATATCGGTTTGGCTTAACTGCTTGACGCTTCCCAAATTTCCCACGGCTTATCAGGTGTTAAATCAAACACCGTATAAATGGCTTACAATGTTTCAGGTGAACACAATATACGAACATAGTTTAGAATCTATGTCCGCTTGCAAGAGATTATGGCGTTATTATGGCATTAATTATGGCATTAATTACGTGCAACTTTCAACGCGTGTAAGACTAACAAAAATGTTGCCCGCATTAGTATTTACTTGGTCAAGCCTAGGGTCAAATGCGAACGATGGGTGACGCGATTTCTCTCGAGATTTCATTGTCGTCTGGAGCTGATGTTGTTTCACAGTTAACAGAACAGTTTTAATCGATCGAGAGTTGCCGAGAGTTTTAGACCACAAAAGAGCGAGCCTTCTTACTCTTGGCAACCCTCCTTGGAAAGTTGCAAGCCGTACAGTCATGAACCGCGAACATACACCGTACACATGTATGCAGTCTTATGTCGTCTGTAACCGTGATTTCTATTCGAACTTCTCGTGAGACGAACCACACTCAAGTTTGGGTCGGTCTAAATTAAGTTAAGATCGTCTGTTGGGTCAGACGTCGAGCTTAGGACGCGTCGAACCAATCCTGACTGAATCAGACCAAAAAGCAGTTTTAATTTAATAATTTTTTCAGGAACGACGGTAACTTGTATACATCATTATACAAATTTTTAATTTTTTACAAAAAATATTCCTCAACACCAACAATTTGTTTAGTTTGGTTTAGTTTGGTTTTTCGCATATGAAGATCAATGTTTGTCCCGGAGACGATCTTCAGACGTTAGTATCCATCTGAAGCAGACGGATAGAACGTGTTGGACGATCCAAACGAAATTAAAACGCCCCTTTCAAACCTTACGTCTGGTGGAGGTTTATTGATGACATCTTCATGGTGTGGACAGAATGAAAAGATAACCTTAAAACTTTCCTACATCATTAAGTCGACTTTCCTACATCATTAAATCACTTAATAACTTCACTAGCCTGATGAATTTCTTTAAGAATTTCCTACATCATGTACATTCTGTCCATCCAGCAATCAAGTTTACACAATAATATTCAGATTCTTTATACCAGAGTCTTCCCTTCCAAGATGCACAAGTCCATCTTAACAACAGCCAAATACAAACTGATCTCCACACAAACTGAACCCACAGACAAGCACCAATATCTTCTGAAAACCTCCTGCCATCCTGCTCACACAAAGCGCACCGTCCATTTCAGCCTCACCTTACCTCGTCTGCGTCGCATCTGCTCAACTGACCATTTCTTCAGTAACCGTTGCAATGAACTTATAAACTTTCCGGAACTACGGGGATACAGCTGCCACTTTCTGAAAAAGAAAATTAACCGGGTACGTGCCATCCCATGTCAAGAAACTTTGAAACCACAACCACAGAACAACCACTCAAACCGAACTCCCTTTGTCATCACGTATAATCCAGTTCTTCTCAACGTTCCGATCACTGTCCGAAAAATATAAACATTCTTCAATCATCCAATCGATGCAAACAAATATTTCCTTCTCCTCCCATCGTTGCTTTTAAAAGGAGTCCCAGCCTTCGTGACCTAAAAGTTTAGAAGCACTTAACAAAATGCAATCATCCACGCTGCCTTACCAGTCCGTTTTTAAAGCAAGGCTAAGCCAACCACTCCTTCACCTCCACCAAAGAGAAGCGATGTATACATGACCCCTTAAACAGTGAATCCAAAGACCTTATCTATACCTCATTGAATGCAAAATATGCCGCAAACAGTACATTGGGGAGACCAAGCGCCATCTCCACAAACGCTTTGGGGAGCATCGCCGTTCCATTCTCAACTATGGCCACTTTGCTAATCCTGCTCCTGTCTCCGAACATTTTAATCGAGCCAATCACTCTATCAAAGACGTCCTTCTTATCCGTAGCAACCGTGACTGACTCTGTCAGAAAGGCACGCAAGGCTCACGGCCTCATCAACAAAGCTATGACAACACATGGTATAAATAGACGTGAACTCAATTGGTGACATTTATCTTTTAGTAGCCTATCATTTTCTGTTTACTATGTATTCAAATCTCTCATATGTAACGTTCATCATGTATCTCAATTCATTTTCCTTTTATAGCCCCCGTTGAAGGTTTGCGTTGCAAACCGAAATATCGGGCAAATATAATTCACCACTTTATTTTTGCGGTTTTCTTTCTATATTTTTCTATCACTCTTCCTGCCCATAGTTAATTGAGTGGAATGGTTATGAAACCCGTCAGACTCCTTTGTTATATGTTTTTGTGGACCTGAAAGTGCACAACGCTCAAAAGAATTCCTATCATTTTGATTGTATTGACCAATAAAAACGTTGCATTAATTTATTCCGTAACAATTTGCCAACAGAAAACAAAGGATTGTGCACTTTCAGGGTGCTTCCAACATAAACTGCAGCACTGTTGTTTTTATCATTGATGTTTGCCGCTTTTCATAACCAGTCTCCTCTAATAACTATGTCCTGCCGTAAGGATCAGTTTACTGTGTTAATTTTAAAATTTGGTGTTTAAGATTTTACTGATCAAGGTCTACTAAAGATCCAGCTGACCCTCACTGGTTTGTCGTTGTGGTTTTGCCTTCACAAGTATTTCTGATACGAACTTAATTAACTGAGCTAGACGTCGAACTTTTCATGAACTTACCTGAAAAGCCGCTAATTTTCATGTAACTCGCCAAGTTTGATTCGTCACATGAGAAGTTCGACTTCTTCATCCAGGAACACTCTGAACCAGTTTCTTGATGTCTTGGTACATAATCAGTTTCAGTAGACTTTCTAATATGAGTATAATCCTTTTCATTTCACGCTGTGGCGCCCGTACTAGATGACATCTATATCGTTTGAAGATCTTAGGTGTAGAGCAAGGTCAAATCACTCCAACGTTCATCGAGATTGTGAAAACGGTCAAAGTGCTGACAATCTCATGGGCTTCGTTTTTGCTAATGAAATGTACAGTACGGCTTGTAACAGCTTCGATACATTGATGGCGTGTTTAGTTTTATACAGTGAAACTGGGACATGCTCGCAGAAAATTGCGCAAAGTTTTAAACGAACTATGGCTGAAATGTTACAATAAGCTAAGAAAACAGCGTTTTTGCGAAAACACAGGCTGTTTTTGTTGTGCAAAGAAATTTGATAAGGGAAGATTTTGATCACGTGCTATGTAACCGGTCAATCTGGCAGTACGGATCACTCAGATCGAGAATTCGTTTCGCTTTGTCCTTTTCCACGCCTGAACTTTATATGCACTGTTGAAAACTATTATTTTCTTTGTTAAATATACTTACGAAAGTAGAAATTTATCAATTTAATGGAAATTTTCCCGCAAAAGAGTTTTACGTGAAAAAAAGGTATTTCGATGGTAACGCGCATCATGCAATCGCAATCACAAAGGATCTAATTTCCTTCAAACTTGTCAGCCCTTGAATAGTCTTTCAAAACTGCGTGGTTTTTAATTGCTCGACAGGAAAAGCTTAACCTTCCTTCCCCTGACGATTGCAAAGGAGTTTTCCAAGCCTTGACTCATGTTTGGCCGGGATTTCACCTCTCTTTAGTATCGTCTTAGTGTTGCCCGACCGGGTTAGTAATTCAAATAAAGCTGTTCTTTGAACAAATTGATCCATTTACTGTAAGAGTTCTGATAGGTTAATGTTCCACATGAGATTCCTTTTATTCCTCATTATTTCAAACCACTTAATCAGATATCTTTGTCAGTCAAACCTAAAGGTTTTTTGTTTTTGGAAAACAAAATCTCTTTGGACTAGTTAAGTGCAATATTTAAATACGGGGCTCTTTGCAGATGAAAATTATAGTAGGCCATCGCAGGATTTTCGATAGTTTAGCAATAAATGTAACCCACCACATATGAGTTACGTCAGTAAAATCGCCGTTTTGTACAAGACCACCCCGGTGAGATTAAAAACTAACAGGAAACAATTTTACATTTATATCCAACCAAACTGTGTTGCAAATTGATACAAACACTAAGATATCGAATGTTTGGACGGACATTATAAATAAAAACAGGAAATATTGTGAAAACAAGCAAAAAGGACAAAGTTTCTCTCACTTTTAAACATTGTTTTTGAATCCAAACAAAAGATACCCAAGCCGAGAAATTAAAATCGTGTCTTGGCAATATTAAAAAGAGATTTAAAAGTAAGGAAATGATAATAATTGAAACAAAATAAAAAACTGTTTACCATCACGTAGTCCAAGTAAAAAGGAGAAAAGCGAATACCCAAAATCAATTATGCGTAGCCCAATAAAATTAACGAGACTATATTCGAAATCTATTTTGAAACTTTTGATACCCACTTTAAAAGTTCGATTTCATACTTAAGTTTGCTACGTGCTCGCTAGTATGTTTATCAAGAAACTAAATTAATAAAACGAATGATAAGAGACCACTTAATTATAAAAAATTTATGCAAAGTGTTACGCACTTCTGCACGATTTGTTTTCAAAAAGTGCTGCCCCAGGAGGCGCCATTTTATCTGGCTCGCACGCTCGCTATATTGAACTACACAAAGATAATTAAATTCTTATCTGCTGCTGTTGAAAGGTTTTCACTTTCTACAAACTGAGCAGCACATGGTCGTCTTCACTTTGTAATATCCCAAAGACGCATTCCGTATTCTGATAAGGTAACTTTCATTGTTGTGTGGTTTTGCTTTGGCGTCTTGAAGCTATAATCAAGATATGCTAAACACGCTGGGTACGCGTTGTCAACATAAGATTTCGCAACTATAAAATTGCGATCCCCGATCATAGCCTTTCTTGTAACTTTTTATTTTAGGATGGCCGGAGAGTAAAACCCTATGATAAACAGATTAATTAAGAAACCAAACGGAATACAGTCCTTGACTAAAGTGATTTTACAGGCAAAACAATTATTTCGTTGGAGGTTTTTATACACGTGAAAAGAAACTTATATGGCTGCGATATCATTGCAACCACGAAATAAAAACATGGTTGTTTTTGTTGTTCTTTTTTTGTCGTGAAAACTATTGTCTGGCAGAATGACGATTGGGTGCCAATTTTTGATTGGGCGAGAGTTGAGCAGTTGTGAGAATTCATTTAGCTTCCAGGTTTATTTGTTAGCTCACAGTGTATGCTTGTATGCCAATCTTCCAACAATCTTCTGAACAAAAATTCTTAGACGCCTACAAATTAAGTTTATTAATCCTCGAAACACAAATTCATAATTCAAACATCGTTTTTGCCAACTGACATCAAAGAAAGTGTCAGCGATTTAACAATTTATGTTCATTTAGCATACAGTCTAAAACACTCTCCATCCATTAAAAACGCAGCCACTTTGTAATATTGATACAGGTGAATTTTTAAAAGCCATTTAGAGAAACCATTAGATCACGCAGTCAATCAAAATCGTGATCACATGACACTGTGTTGGAATATTCAAAACGCAAAATGCTCGAAGCTTACGTTTGGCCATTGCGTTATGAACTGATACTAAACCGTTTTAAAATCTTCTGGATGAAAGCATCTTTGCAGAAGCTTGAAAGGCCAACTCGTTGTCATTGTTAGTAAGTAGAAGCTGATTTTTAAACTCATCGTCTTTGTATAAATGTCTTTGAAGTAGAGCACGTTCAAAAGAGACTTTGCAGATTTCTGGTTATAACTGCGCGAGGGAAAAGCGATAACATGCAATTCAGCTTATTGCACCAAAGCACGCTTTTACTTTAAGCTTGTATCGTGGAAAAACGCTTATTTCAAAGGTTTCACCTTGGGTGATATCACTAAATGAGCTCAGTGAGTTCAAAACTCAGCTCTTAAAAATGTGATCTACTTATGTTGCTATGATACCATCTTCGCTTCTCCAATTTAACGTAAGCTTATCTATTAGTAATATTACTGCTTCATGCTTACCAGAGAAATGAATTGGCATGCATTTATTAAAAACAAACGATCGTAGAAAACCAGACCACCGGTGTCCATTAAGTTTTGTTCATTAGCGCTATCCCCGACTGGCAAGACAGCCAGTAGATCTCCCGCAGTTCGTGCAGGTGCTTGCAAATTTGGATTGGTGCGCTTTCCAGATCGGAATGACGACATTCAAGTTCTGAATTCCTTAACAATGCAAGATATTTCTATTTTGAAAAATTGCTCTCTTGTTTGACTTTTAAGCAATATAAATAGTCGTTTAGGCTCGTCGGGGTAATGCATCGTTACACGAAAACGTTGCCAGTGCTGTGCTTTAGTAATTGTCTTTTGAAATAAAGCCGAAACTAATCCGAAATGCTTGTGCGTAATTTTGAGTTAAACCAGTCTTTTTCGCTTACATCCCTATACTACTGTTTACTCTTTTCTGGTTTCGACTAGTTAGACAGATTGGAAGTCAGATTCCAGAAACTGTATTAAATAAAAAGGGTCCGTCATGTTTTAATAGGCAGTCCATAGAAAAACGCCGACGGTCCTATGTTTACGAAGATTATGCCAAAAAAAAAAAATGTGTTATTTACCGTTAAGGGTCGCACAAGAACAGGAATTAAACCTATAGCAATTCTCGAAAAAATGGCATTGAATATACTGTTGCATGTGAAGTTTGTCAACATATTCTACTTGGGAAGCGAATTTCGAATGACCTTGGAAAGAAACGTGAACCTGTCCAAAATGAATAATGACAGCTGACAGGAAGCGATTTGATTGGCTCATAGAACGGAGGCGTGGCTTTAGTTGATTTTCATTCCATTTCAGCCACTTTTCAGGTCAATACATTTCTCTTGTCATCTGGAGAAAATGGGGATATTTTGGCGAATTTTTTTAGCCTTTCAGGAACTGAAGGATGGAAAAAAAACCCCGACATTTCACAGATTCAAATTCAGCCAGCCGTCGGATCTTTTATGAAAAATCTATAGGTGGCCGAGTATATGTGTCACCCTTTCAAAAATTCTCGTCCCCACACGCGTCGCTTTTTGAATCTTCGTCTTCTGTACCCACGTATTCACGTATGCTGTTTGGTAACGAATATTTTCTAGCCGGACTTCAATGGGTCTCGAATCAGTTTATAATTCTCTCTTCACTGACTCTTTTAAAATGACTGGTAAGCTACCATGACTACGTCGGAAACGAGAACGTTAAACACAACAGGGTTTTATGAGACAAACAACAACTCTGCACGTGCATCACGCTTTTTTGTACATTTCTTCGCTTTCACTGCACGACTACGGCGTGCAAGTAATCGGCTCTTGGACGTGAAAATACCTAATTTCACGTTTAAGCTTGAAGCAGGGCGACTTCTTTTTTTTGTGACGTTTTCGTAGTCGTGGCTGTCGTTGTTGCTATTGGTGTCCCAAAACAATGAAACGGCTGCGGCTATATATGTTGGTGGTGTCCAAACCAGTCCTGAGGGAGTTAAACCTTTTTGTTTCGTAAAAACTTTCTTTTGTTCCAGCACATTTGCAGTGTTGCTGTCCACGGGAGAAAACGGCTCTATTTACTTTATTGATTTCAGTAGGAAGAGAAGAAAATTTACGACAAATTAAAGGCCAATCCGGAGCATATAAAAATACATAATTTCTAAATTATTGGACACCAACGTTTTTTGTATGAGACTAAAAAGGTACAGCCCCGTATGTAAGAATAACGCACTTTTGAAAAATATGTAGTAAGTTGACGCTCCACGTATTTCCACATCAGTTGTATGACTGAGGCTCTCTGGTCCACACTTGTCCGCGTAATTTTGCAAAGGCATATGAACTTACGTTTATACGAGGACTGACATGCATCCGAGGCTTTGGAGACTGAGTTCTCGTGTGAACGGAAAGTGAGTAAGTTTGGATCCATTTAATGAAACAGACTCGAATACACTCTGACATACCCTTAGTATATGGGCTGTCTTTATCATTACACTGATGAGATGTAAAAACTCCATTACGATACTATAAAGAAACGGCATTGAATACTGAGTTAGAGTTACCATTTGTCTATGTCGGTTTGAACAACACAAGAAACGTGTAGTTATATTGTTGATGGTACTGGCGACAAGTTGAACAACGTATGATCAACACCAGAGGAAAGAGCTTTCGATGTCATGTCATGTAATGTCATGTTCCTTTTTCTTCTAGAGACTATAACATTCGCATATACCAGAAAGCCCTTCCACATTGTTCAAGCTTTGTACATGTTACTTTCAAATTTTAATCCAAGTCATAATCAACACTTACCAAAAGTTCTGAAGTGTTTTGTGCTCATATGGTTAACCAATTCCACCACTGGCCATTATCAGTGTCCAATTACGTGACTTTATACCGGAAAAATCGTCTTTTATTCACAAGTTTGTAGCTTCCCCTCTTTTGTCGTTTGCTCTAGAACAACTCGTAAAGCAGCAAGTGAAATTAAAAGGGACGCGCGCGTGTTTGCTCGGAATTTTTGTTTATTTACCTTGTAGAACAGTGTGGGGTACAACTTAGAAACGGGTGTATGATATGGCTTAAGTGATTTCCACGATGTGCCGAAATGTACCCAAGTAACTAAATCGGATTAGTACATTCTAATTCAAGAGGTATTCATTAGAACTTATCAACCACATGAATCTGATAAGTACGTTTTCACACGTATGTGTGAATTACAGCTGAGATTCACGAAAACCCGCAAGTCATAGTTTTCTGTTCGAGTGTACGAAAATAATTACTATGCAAATTCACCCCCGGATTACACAGATATAAGTGTCAGTTATAGCTTTTATTGCTTCTAATCGTTTCATAGTCCATGAGAAATAAAAAACAAGCATCTCTGGCAATTAGCAAACGTTTTAGTCATATTGGACAGCCATCTTTAGGCATGTACGCAATTTATACTTCTGAATGCCAAATTCGCGAGTCCCTGAGCTGCGCCAACATATGTTTTTTTTTTAGTTCCTTGTGATATTAGCTGCAAGATAATTTGTACAAGAGAATAATTCGATGCATCCTTGTTCAAGGTCATCTTGGAGGGCCAGTTCTAATTGAACGAACCATTTTTTATTGTGGTGAACACAATGTGTTAGAAATTGAATTCGGTATTGTTTCCCGGGCTTACTTGTTTATCGGCGGTTTGGTTATGCGCCGTTGATTTTTGAAGTGGATTTATTACGGTAATAAGGTGATGAGCTACAACAAGCTACAACCTGAATTCTGAATTAATTTCAGACGAGACCGTGTTCGCTTTGCGTTGCACCTCAACTGCTCTGGCAACCATGACAGAATTCTCAAACTACGTGGTGATAATTTTGCTGCTGGTTACAACGTGCTCTCGACTTCCAACACTAAGGTAAGTATATTTCCATCCTTTCACAATACGATGTTGCTGATAAATAAAGAATTCATGCGCTCTAAAGCTGGAGTTGTAAGACTCTTAAACTGCTACACAGAGTGAAAGAAAGTGCGATAGCGGAACAACGCAGAGAAGGCTTAAAGAACTCGTTCTTCTTTCGTTGTTTTTCTCAACTAACAAGTCATTTTTTTCCTTTTAGTTTATGCCAGACAACCAACTCAACTGTTCAGGAGGCTGAACGTTCACGCTGCAAAAGCGTAACTTGTTGTGTGAGTAGAAAAAACATTTTATTACACGTTCATTCAAACGTGTAGCTGTTTAAAATTCATACTTTGTAAACAAAGAAGCATTATTTGAGCAAAGTAGTGCATAGAACTCGTGCCCGCAAAGTTAGAAAAAGTTGTTGTGTTGATCTTCATTACAGTGTTGACACTCGTAGCTCGAACATTCAAGTTCTCCTCATGTATCAACTAACTCGCTACTGCTCAATAGCACGCTTTCAATATAGCGTAACACAAACTCTTGACATGGTAGTTATTTTCGTCCTTTTATCCGCAACATATGAGTTTGAAGAGCAAAATTAATATTCCAAGTGCGTTCGAAAATTCGAACGAACAAGCAAAGTTTACAGACTCTGAAAAGTTAGCTTAAGTTCACCGCGGCATTCGAGGGGATTTATAACGATAAAGTGCAAGTCCTTTTCGAACGTAAAGAAGGCTTTAAGTCGTCAGTGTTACATAAAAAAACTTATTTATCATCTTCATTCTAATACAATATCAAAAGAAGACAGTGCCTAAAACCAGAGAATAAATGCTATTTAAGTTCTAAACAAAAGGTAAATGTTTAAGTCAGCTGTGGACACCACGAGTTCCTCGTATCAAAGATAGTTCGCGGACAGCACTGTCCGGCTCGATGCTTTTGTACGATCTTGTTAAGGAAAAAATACAATGCGAAAGTGATAATTTAGGCACAGAAAGTAGAAGGTCTTTGTAAAGCATGTTTACTTGGTAGCATTTTAAAAATAACTGAAAGGAAAACGTCTTTCGTGTTTGATTAAAGAGCAAAACTGTCACGGGATCGGATCGCTCAAAGATGAGAGGAAGAGAACTGCGTAATAGGCCATAGTGATACTTCGTTTCTTTGTGAAGAATGTTTTGGAACACTAGTCAACAGGACTAGAGTAATTAATTGGGAAAAATTATTCCATAGAAAAGAGGTGTCTAAAGGTGCGTGAGAATAGATTGTGAGATTTTGTGTAAAGTTGTAATTGACAGACTCGCGGAGCGGAAAAGGTAGTTGATGACCTCTCTCTCGTGAATTTATAAACAGCGTGCGGTTTCCTTTACCATTACTAGATATCGAAAGAAATTGGGCAAAGACTTTATGGAAAACCTTTGATTCATACAGATAATTGTTACTGAGGAACTAGTATGAAAATCTTAGTGAAAGACATGAAGATAGCATTATTTGATAGAGAACTTAGGTAGTGTTTTAAGAACTGCGCCATGAAGCAAGATAGCGGCTCACTTACAACTCGATTTCACTGATTCGACAGAAGAGTATCCATCGTTTGTTGTTTAGTATGATTCATAAATTAAAATTATTCCTCCTTTCTCTAAACTCGCTCTTCCTAACGCACCTAGTTTTGCGGTTTTTGCATTGTTCGTGTGGTCTTTTATATGTTCTAGTTTGCAATATCTATGATCGTGAGTTTTCTCGCCGCTAATTGTTGTAAACTTAATGGAAGGAAGTAATATAATTCAGGTTGCTGGATTTGAACATCAAGTTCGAAGATATCGAAAACTAAGACTGCTGAGAATCTCAATCACTACATGATTTCAAACAGGAATATAAATCGTCCAATAAAAGAAAATGCAAGCTTCGATTTCTTCCTTCGCTCCAAGCCAATGGCGGAAATCAAAGAAAACCGACATCTTCGCGGCGAGCAAAATGCTCTCAATTATTCGTGTTGTTTCCACGAATTCTGTAAATTTTCTTATAAGAGCTTGCTTTTTATCATTCTTCAAAAGTTTAAGTGAATAAGAGCAATTTGTACTTGATAAACAACGTAAAAGAGTTATTCTGATGCATTGTGTATAAAAAAGGAATATTTGGGAGGAGAGGCTGGAGGCGGACCCGTGGGAAAAAATGGGGGAGGGATTGGAGCTTGTCAAGGTTCAGTTCGCACTTCTCAGCATGGTTCTTAATAAAATACAAACAAACAGGGATAAATGTTTAACTTATTGTTCCTAACCTGCGTACCGTGTATCAGGATATTTTACGGCTAAAGGCAGAAAAAAAGTCTATTTTATGAAAAATTAAAACTTCATGGCTGTTAAGAAACGTCGAATATTGTTTTGTGGGGAATATTGAGTGAGACTTAAATGAAGAAGGCACGCGTGACATCACGTGTAACTCTGATGTAATGTGAAAAGCGAAGCTTCTTCACATGTGATCTTTTTCTTTTTCGGGCGGTAAGTTTTAGCCTCGAAGCTAGGGCCAAAGATTCTTAAATCGAGGCCATGCTAAACACTTTTTGCTGATGTAAGGATATATTGAAAACGGAAATATGATGTCGACACTGGCGGTCCTGACTATCTCGCGTCGAAAATACGGTAAAAGCGAGCTCTGCTATGGGCACATAAACGATTGAATCCGCTATCTTTTCGCGAAATAAATCAAATGGCACGTGGTCTTTTCAAACTAAACGCCGTGGCACGGCAAAGCTGCTGAAAAGAAAATGCTCAACGTAGGAACGACAGACATGCAATACATCCCAATACAACTACCATGTGAAACGCAGGAGTGGGTATTCAAATGCAGACAAACATCAAGTGTTTGGCTTGACATGGGCTTATTTTGGGCGCGTCTCAATGCCAAGACGCAATCGAATTAACATGTTGCCCGATGTGATTGGTGAACATATAAATTATATATGGTTAAATGGGCTACCTGAAAAGCTTAAAAAATTTTCGCCATAATCGAATTCCACTGAAAATAATAGTCTAGTTTTGTTATTAGACTATATTTAGGCATATGGCAGGGATGGACGAGTATTGAAACTTGAAAACGTTAAGCCAAAATTTCCTAGTTTTAATGTCATGACAGCAAAAATCACCAAACAGTTATCATTGTTGGTGCACCCTAGCAAAATTTGTTTGATATGACTTTACAGGAACATTTTGTTTATGAGTGTAAAGGCACTAAATAATAAAATCACCACAGAAATGACCTTAAACCACAAAATCTTCGTCACATAGCCCCTTAACCACTCTATCCAACTTCTAGAAAAACTGCCCTCTCTTTTTAGATAGGGCGTCTAATTCTGAGGCGAGGCTGGCTGGATATTCTTATTTTTCTTGGTTCGAGCCTGAATCTTTCCTTAGAGTCGAGAAAACTCGGATGTGAGAGCTCTGAGACTGTCAACAAGAAAAATTATAGTGTGGTTTTATGCATATTTGTCATGGTTAAATTGTGTCGGCAAGACGTTATTCGATGGAAATTCATGGTGGTTACGACAGTTTATTCCTCGGTGCAAACTGCAAAAATGCTGCACAAATCTTAGTATCCTTTCTCTTGAGACTGTTGTATATAACATGATATAACTAGAGAGTGACTCAAGCTTACCAATTAACTGATAAGCTTCCACTGTAACGTGGTGTAATGATTTTCGCTTACATGGAGAACATATGAAGACGTTTTACGACATCACTAATGATGCGATGACAGTGCAGTAGCATGTAATGGCAGTGTAGTGAATATGATTGCATTCAGTATGTATAATGCTCAATGCTCAGTCCTTAAACATTTGAGCTTACTTATTCTTTTCAAAATAACCTTAATGATGTGCTTAAAAAATAACGGAAACTTTTCTTGGCATAACTTGTGGCCAGTTGCACGAAATCTCAAACGAAACTGCTACTAAAGACTTTGGTTAAGCCGAGCGTCAAATAGGAGCTGTTTGACGTTAAGACTTACAGAAATGGACGAAGATATCACTGACACACAGCCGTATTCTTTGTTATACTTTCCATATACGACTTTGCATTGACTGAGTGACCGTTAAGCGATGATTTCATGCAGTGAGTTGTATTATATTGCTTCTAATGACCGTTTTTTTTTTTCATTTAGGGAATTCCAGGCACTCCTGGTAGAAATGGTAAGATTTATTATCAAATTAAGCACGTTTAAAACCTTCTCTCAGTAATAATGGTGCTAAAGCAGTGATTACTTATGAAGATTTGTCACGTAATTAAATAATAAAAAAATAAAATCCAAAGATACATTGGAGACTTTCAGAGTGGGTTATTTAAACGAAGTCTAACTTAAGACCGGTTTAAAAAATCTTTGGACCTCCAGGTCTCTTCCTTAGTGGGTTCTTTTAAAAAGATAAATGCTTTTCTGATCTACTCTATATGCTTTCATAAAACGTTTCACAATAGGTGGTGTTTAGATAAAACCATTGGGAAAATTGAAAGTGGCTTTGAAAACGGTTTTGTTAAGCACTGACTAAACTACGTTTTAATAAATGGCCCTAAGAGTTTAACCGACTGTTTAACCGACTGGGTTTTTGTCAAGAGGTACTCATACCAGCACAGAGATTATTCAATGGATTAATGTGGCGATTGATTACGAAGAAATGAGTTCAACTTGAAAACTTTCCAAACGAGTTCTGTCACCATTTCTAAGGAAGAAAAATCACCAAACTACATGCTACTCGCTTCCTCCCCTTTCAATAATTCACTTAAAAAAATTTCTCTCTTCAAAAATTTCGTGTGAATTACTCTTTCCTGTAAGAGAAACGATACCTGCTCATACTTTTATTGTGGCAATGCCCCAGTAGTAACATAAATTGAAATGGGACACAGATTAAAGATTCCATACCGTCACGGACTCGAAAAAGTGAGGCCCACCTTTTACAGCATGATAAACAGCATCACTGGAAAGTTCTGCTCGGTAGCTTTCATTTGAATGGCCACACTTTAGGATTTCACCCACCCTGACTCAAAAGTAAGAACCACCTCTACAACATAATAAACAGTACCTCAGGAAAATACTGCTCGGTAGCTTTCATTTGAATGGTCACACTTTAAAAGACCCCTTAAACTGATTCAGTCGATTAAAGGACAGTGTCAACATAGTCTTACAGCATATTAAACTGAACTATATTGGAGCAATCTTTAAGGATTCACTGAGCTCGATTTGCCCAGAAAATTTAAAAGAAATGGTTGTGCACGTCATAATGAACAGCACCACGTTTGACTCTACACATGGCACCAGTATTGCGTGAGTGTGGGGAACTCTCTCAACCAAAAATATCTGTAACTAATTAAATGTATGTTGGAGAAAATGAAAACTTTATTTTAGTATTCCCAAGTGAGTACATGGTATTTATTACCTACCTTATTTATGTTATAAATCTTGAATCAAAATAAAGGCTATAATTAAAGAACAAGTTTTTGTCTATATTTCATACATGAATGTATGTAAGCAGTTGTAAGTCTGTAGATATAAGGATCGACATTGTTAAATATGAAGAGGGTTTTTTCATTGTTGTCAAAATCATTGAAAAGGAGATATCTATTACTAATGTTTCTGTAAAAGTTAGATCGAAGTCTATCGTAGAGATTACAATTGAATAGAGTGATTTTCTGGAGTTTTCGGTAAGGTATGTCTGCCTGTTTCAATTGGTAAGCGATGGTTGTTAACTCTGAATTTATTCAGTGTTTTTTTTTGTGATTTATATTGGTGATTATGTACAAGCAATCACTTCTGTGACTGTCATTTTTGAATATTGAGTAGAATTTTAGTTTCTCGCTACTTCTTATTGGATTATATTGGTGTGACGTCAGTTCTTCACGCAGAGATAATTGCATATTCTTTATATATGTTGAGGAGTTGTTATCAATTAAAAACAAATTTTTCTCAGCCATATCTTTTGATATTTGTAAACATTGCTTGGCATAATGATCAACTTGTTTGTTTTGTAAATGTATCCAAAACTTGATAATATTATTTACGTCAGTTATTTCCTTCAGTAGTTGTCGTCCAAGTTCATTTCTGCATACAACATTTGGAAACTGTTTATTCATACCTAGAATTTGTTTACAGAATCGAATTTGTGTTTGAGTCTCCATCATATCATTCTCCCATGAATAATAATCATGTTTATCATAGATGCTCCAAACCTCAGAGCCATACGTCAGAGTCATCATTTATATACCGTTTGTTATTACGTTTCCTTTTTCTCGTGCAAATCGTCTCAAAATCACTTGCATGACATGCAATGAAAGCAGAATCAGATATTAAATTGACGTAAAATAAGCAGCCCTACTTTCCGTTTTATGTAAGTCACTGCCACATTTCCTGAACAAAAAAGTTTACAAAAAAAAAGTGCAAAAAAAATGACTAACAGGTAAACGAAGAAACTGTCAAATATTACATATGTCCTTCACAAATCAGACTTTATATATAAATCCACGAAAACACGAAGAAATATTGCTTTCGGTTTGAATAGTAAGCCTTTAGTTTTGCTAAACTAGATAAAAATATTCCAATCAATTTTAAAAAATGCAATTAAGTGTATATTGGTAAGCAGTTTTTCGACATAAGTAGCAATATCAAGTCAACAAACTGGGGCTCGATTTTTCTTTTTCAAAGGGGCAGTGACGTGGGTACTTAATTCAACTACCAATTAAGAGCCTACCTACCCGCGTACCCACGTACCACTCACCCACGAATAAACTTGGAACAAAAAAGATTGCACAATTTTAAAGCAATTAACTTGAAGGTCGGTTTGTTCTAGAAACTTTCGGGGTCAATAGACTATGAAAATACAACATTTGAAGGTTGCTAATTTATTGAACATATATCCTCTAAGACTGCATAGGTTGAATCCAACACGATAGAACAACCTACCAGAACAAAGCAAAGTGACACAACAACGCCTACTTAAAAGACAACTGTAGTTGCATATCCTTTAAAGCTTAAAATTAATGGTTAAACTAATGGCTTTAGGCGGTTTGAAGGTTTTGGTTCCGTCTATAGATACTTAACCTTGCCGTCATTTCTTTATTTACCGACTAATTTTTCCGAAGGTAAGATGTTCGGGCGTAAAATTTTTCGGACGAATTTTTGGGCGCCCGTTGGAACATTTTTTGCATTTGAGGTATAGGATACAAAAACGATTCTTGTTTTGCTTTATTTAATAAACGTCTTTTCTCCAATTGCAATTTATTCCCACATCACGGTCACCTGCAGCTAAATTCAATTAATGAAATTGTAAATAATTTAAGAGAATGACAAATTTCACAAAAACTCAACAGGGTCCTGTTATTTCATTTAGTACTGACTTGTTCAACGTTAGTTTACTTGTTGACTTGTTTAAAGTTCAGCCCCTCGATTCACTACCAATCACAGTCAAGGACCTTTTTCAAAAAGCCAACAACATTTAGAACGAAAATAAGTTGAATATTGCTAATAATGAGGAGCTTTGGAGCGTGAATTAGGCCAGGGCGAGTAAGCAATTAATGTTACCATAGCAACTATGACACCCTCTTTTAAGGTAGAGAGCCAAGAGGTCGCTAGCTTCAGGCGAAACACATTATACGCACGTGAAATCAATGTGCCAATATTTTACTACATGTTAAGTTTGATTTACTGATGCATACAAACACAATTTCTTTCAACTTTATCTTCTATGATTTCTTTCTTTTCAACAGAACATTTACAGTTAAAAGATCTCCCGTCACACTTTTGTAACCAAAGAGAACGACATTTTCCCATTGTTACGAATCTTTACGAAACAGCTTTTAGAGCCGAAGGCTTGTAAATTTGTCTTTTCTTATCTACGCATAATCAATCCTGTCAGTCCACGTGTTCAATAAAGATTTTGTTTCTGCAAACTAACATATCGCAAAAGGTGACCCATGAAAGGCCTCTGTAAAGTATCTTTCAGTTGGAAAAAAAATTAAAAAACTTCCCGTTAAATAGAGAATCAAGAATCAATACTGCTATGAATAGAAAAGAGAGAATAATTACCACTGGTTATAATAGAAATGAATAGTACAGATGTATTCTCATGCTTGGATGGTAAAAAGTGTAAAAACGTACAAGGCGAAATGAGAAAGATAGAACTGGGAGAATGAAGGGTGGGTGGTTTTCCAGGCTCCTTATTACTCGCCATCGTATCTCCTTTTTATTGATGCGTTTTCATCATGGCTTTTTTCATTTGTTGGATGCGTTTGTAAAAGAAAATGTCATTATTCCGGCGGATGGAAACCAAAAAAAAGAACTTCTATTTGGTATTGCGCCGCGTAAAGTGACTTCATTCATGACCAAATGAAATCTGGGCTATTCCTAATAATGCATGTCCACTTCAGTTGTAAAGGTGCCGTGCTGAGTTTATTTTGCGGCTCTTAACTTTGAAATCCTGAAGCGTGACCATTCATATTGCGGCTGTACAAGGTGGCATTAGTGTTAGCCAGTTAAGGTACAACTACCAAGACAGTTTTGAATGATATGTTTGCATAAAGTTATTTTTGTTCCCTCCTCGCCAGAAGGTTCATAAGGCAGTGGTCTTCGAGTACTAAAGGATTGAAATCCTTTATGACTTCTTAATACTATCAGCTACTAACGTGGAGTCATTTACTTTTAATCTATCTTTTTACTCATACGGTACTGACTAAGGCAGAAATCAAGGGAAGCGCTTAGTTTCATTTTACACGATACTAGAGCTCCAGTGGTATCGCCGGTGTAAGCATTTCGAATAGTCACACCATATGATTTTATCTAGAGATCTCAAGAGCTGAAACTCAACAAAAAATCCTTTTAAGGTTTATTTATTCAAATAGCATTTTTAGACTCCAGTTACTCACCCATTTGACTTGATGACGTCGGACAATCCTACATTGAAAGATAACTTTTTATAATTAAAGTATAAATAAATTTCATCTAAATGCTATAATTTTTGTTCACCCGTTTGTGTGAAAGGATATTGCTATAACTTTTTTTTACTGAAAGCGTATGGATTAAGATTAATACACTAATGGCAGTCGACATCTTCGAAATAATCTCTGTCTCTCAAACAACAAGCTCACAGGAGAAAAAAGAGACGAAACAACGGAGTGGCGCCAATGTATTGCGTTAACCCCATTCAGACCGGGTGGGGCCTTTTAGCCCCCCCCCCCCTCCCCACCCCAAAAAGAAAAACTTTAAAGTGGAATTTAACTTCGAAGCCGTTCAAGTTATGACCGCCAAGATTTATCGTTGTGACGCGTACGTCGACATTAAGTTACCGTGGCAACTGAGCTTTGGCAGCCATGTTTTGCAAAATTTGCTTCTGAAAAAACCTATTGAATTATTATTATCATTATCATTATTATTATCATTATTATTATTATTTTTATTATTATTATTATTATATGCCAATTAATTTAACATCATTTTGTCATTTTTCATCACGGTTAATGTAATCCAGGATTTTTAGTGACTATTTTAAGAAATTACGTGAATTCAAAATGACCAACAAAAGGCGGATGTTGGTTGTAATTTCATTCACTACTGGCTAACTTCATTATTGTTATTATTATTTTTCTTCTTCTTAAGCATCCTCTAATAAAACACAGATCAAATTCTTTGTCACGATTACCTGGATTTATACGGGCTTTAAGCAAAACGGAATAGATTTAATTAATTCAAAGTGGCAGATTCAAGATGGCGGATAAATGATAATATGTGACGTCATCGTGACATCAATGCTACTACTCTATTAATATGCATTAAAGTTTCTATGCGAGGGCACAGTGAAAAACAAAGAAACGTACACACAAACAAACAGAACAAATGCATTAGGTCACGAGATTTTCTTATATCTTATCGACTACATTGCAGGAATCCCAGGGCATACGGGCCCTCAGGGACCAAGTGGACCTCCAGGAAGAAATGGACTCAACGGAATTCCAGGCGCTAAAGGTGAAAAAGGTGATCCTGGATTACCTGGACGACGAGGGAGGAAGGGAAGCCCCGGACAACCGGGGACCAATGGTACCAACGGAACCCCCGGTTGGAGAGGAAAAGAAGGCCCAAGAGGAATGAGAGGCCCGTCGGGTCCTTCTGGCCCCCCTGGAGCCAAAGGGGAACCCGGGAACCCCGGGAAACAGGGACCTCCTGGCACGGATCGTATCCTTCGGGTATGCAATTGCGAATACAATGTCCCAACCCAGGTGATTTTTGTTACCTCTGGCCACTGGACCTCCGAAAGGAACATGTTTGGATTTCAGGACGTTACTTCTGCAGACGGGGAATTCCACGTGAAAGTTGTAGCACCTGTGACGTATATTCTTCATGTTGGTGGTAAGTGACTTTCTCTCGCCACTTTTAAAATCTTTAAGTCATAGAACAAAGAGTTTAAGATGTCACGACGGCGACGAAGGTGCAACTGCAGCGATGTCATCAATACTGTTTGGCTTTTCTAGGTTTTTCCAGGTTTTTCTAGCTGATATTGTCATTTCATAAAAAGTGATTTGGAAAGGCTGGAAAGTGGGCATCAAACAGTTTAAAACCCAAACGGGACAAGTATGGATTTAACCCCCATCTCCCCACTCCCACACACGCACACACCATCAAGCCAATATCCTACTTGTGGGACGCGCCGGCCCGGAGACGAATAGCCCCAGCTATCCATGGCTGCTACTCCCGGGCTGATATGGTTGTGTGCATGCGTAACGTACTGGCCATACCGCGGATTTGGTACGTGCGCTTCAGTGCTGAAATTGCTAAAGAAAGCTCGTTAGACTTGACCCCTCTTGGGTACTACCCTGCGAGCAGAGGCTACATACCAAGAAAATGTAGCCTCTCCCTGCTCGCAGAGTACTTGGTTACGAGGCTAAAGAGAAATTTAATGAAACAAAAGAAAGTTTTTACATGAGAAAAAAAGTTAACCTCTGAGAAGATTGGTTTGGAACACCAACATAATGTTGTGGTAGACCAATAATGGCGGACGTCACGTCATATGAAAACGCTCTGTAGCTAAGTCTGTACTTTGAAGAATATATTTAAATCATCATAAGATTCTGGCAAACTACCCACCACCCCCCCCCCCCCCCCTTCTAAAAAAAAGCTTTTGTCCTAAGTGAGAAGTTTGTGGTAAACTTGGATCAGGGAAGGGCTAGGTGGGTAGCTTTCCAGAATCCTATACTGACGATATTTGTGAGTAATCTCTTTGTTTCCCTTTTTTTTTGTTTTGAAGGCGATTGGGTTAACAATGACTCCGTTACACTGTTCTATCGCCTTCGCTGCAAGCATGGTAGGCGTACAACATTCCTTCCAAACGAAATCGGCCATAAAATTTACAAGTTCCGAGAAGAGAATCGCCTCGAATCAGAAACTTTTACGTATGTCACGAGTGCTTTGAACCACCGTGGAAGATGGCAGTGCCAGCTACAGATTAGCAAAGGCGTGGTCCGTGCATACTATCGTTGGGATTCACAGTATGGCGAGATCAGTTTGACAATGTGGTAGCCGAAAACAAGCCTTGAAACCGTCGATGGTGAGAGACTTATATCGCGTAACGTGATCGTACAAGACACATCGTTCGTAGCTTTAGAGCGCAGGATTTAAACTCGTCGTTTTGTCCCGTGTAGGGTCGTTAGTTACCAGACATTGTTACCTCCGCTAATAAGCGAATCTTACAGTTATAGTCTGGAGTTTTACAAACATGGAAATCTCTCTTCAACAGACTAGAAGCCAATTCACCAGGAAGTGAGCTGCTTTTTATTATCGGAAATTAGCCACTCAGCGACAGAGAAAGAGACAGATATTCCTGGTGTCTTTGCAATGACTTCCTGTCAAATCCATATATGATTGACAGCAAACAAAAGAAAGTTTGAACACAGTTTAAATAAAATCAAAATTATGTAGTTGTTACTTGCAGCTAAGCGTTTTTAACTCTAGTTGAGACCAGAACTAGATCAAATACTCATTTATGATAGTAAGCAGGCGTAAAAAACTGTTTCATTTGCCCTTTTACTACTCTGTTATATCAATCGTTTGGAAGAAGTGCTCCCTTCTTTTCTTATTTAATCAAATTTTTGAGCGACTATGGGCATTTCCGTCTCCCTTTTTAGCACTATGCTATACATGAACATTTTTAGTTTCCTTACTACGGTCTTGTACATGAAAAAAAGGAGAGAGAAACAGCCTTGTCTCAGCTCCTATAATTCAAAACACGCCGTTGTGGTACTTGAGGTCAATCATGTATTCGCTGACTTTAAGAACTCTTTTCGGTTGCGGATTATAAAAATCGATAGAGTTATAGTCCGGAAAACCTCAACTAATACTCCTGCAATAAATCAACCAGAACTGTTGAAAACAAATTCATTCAGTTGGCTCCAAACTCGCGCAACCGCATGTAGCAAATCACGTTTGTGTTCATTCAAATTAATTTCAACGCCCAATCAGTTTCAGGCCCTCCTTAGATGAAGCGAAAGCAAAACACTGGCCGCTCCCTCTTCAGAATGCGCTGATTATCTGCAATAATAATTTGCACTTCATATTTTAGTTAAATAGGACTGAACTAAAATGTATTTAATTGTCCAGCGGGAATGGGCTGTTTCACTGAATTCTTCCTTAGGCGCAAATGTCAGTGTTAATTGCGTTTAGCAGTTTAGCATTTAAAATCGTATTGATAATATTGTAGGAGTAAACACAAAGCAAACCATATTGTACACAGCATGTGTGTTAGCTAGGTGCGTGCGTCTATTGTAAGTAGCTACAATGTAGCTTGTCAGTATTAACTTAATAGGTTGGGACTAAATAACAGGTTTGGTCAAGTGTATTGCTAGATGTTCAAACGACCATAGCAAGTGCATACTTAAATTTATAGACTACAAGGACCAGCAACAGAACTGTGCCGTAGAAAAAAGCCACGCTCTGACGTATCAATCATAATTTTGTAGAATCGTCAGACAAAGAAATTTATAACTAGGTCCGTTTTCCAGACCTTTTTCCTGTTGTATATACTAATATTATCAGGTTTAAATATTGTATTTAAAACTGTTGGCGTACGTTAGAGAGTTTGTGAATCATGAAAGCGTTGTACAAATTTGAAAGAAATATAAATGCATGAGAACGTTTGATAACTTGTGTGTATTTAACATCTAAGTATTCACTGCGTGGCGTATTCTTCAGCTCTAGACCGTTGAAATCGCTACTTTTTGCTTTCGTGTTTGCCGAAAGTTGATCACGTGATCACAGTCATGCAAAGAGCCTATTGATTCACACGTCGATCTTTTTATGTACTTAATTCAAGGAATTAGGTTCAGTATTTGAAAAGTATTCGATGTCAAAAGCCGCCCTTTTCTAATTCTCTGTTTTAAACAAAATGAACGTCTTTTTATTCGATCATATTAGAGCCACAGCGCTTATTCGGGGGCGGCTCTTATAAAGTTTTTCTCCCAAATGCGGTGCTTATTTGAGAGCGGCGCTTAATCGAGGGCGGTGGGTGCTAAGTGAGGGCGGCGCTTATTCGAATAAATACGATAAATGGCAACATCATCATAATGAAGCAGACAGCCATGACACAACCATTAATGACGTGTTACCTGAGTCATCGATGAAGTTTACACGTGGCCTGAGGCTCTTAAGAGTTTATTACATTTAGGCAAAATGTTTTTACATTTAGGATTTGAACTCTAAACTCTCACAATTCTCACTCGAACTCTCAACTTTCATTTCTTCCTTTCCCACAGGCTAATGTTGATTGCGTATTGCAATTGGAACAAGACAATGGGCCAAATAGTTATTACATGCTTAAAACCGTTTGTGTAAGACTCGGAGAAATATTCGTTGTTTCTGCCTTTCGTCCGTTGCATGAAAAATTTCTTTTCGTTTCGCAAGGTAGAGGTGCTTCTTTTCACCAACTTCTTGTCGGCCATATCGACGGACGGCAACAGAACCCTGTACCCAGCATGTTTGAATAGTGCTGCTGTGCGGTACTGCTGGTAGAATCGCGCCTTTGCTGTTCCATTCCATTGTCAAAACCTGGTTTTGCTGCCTGCTTCTGGTTGGTGTTTCTAGTCCCTGCTTTGCTGGCTGGTGGTTGTATGAATATCCATAGGTATTTGCTTGAAGATATGAATTTCTTGAACACCTTAGTTTAGCCGGCCTTATTGGCTTGTTTTGCTGAAGCAGGTATCCTCGTTTATTCTTTACTTCGTCAGAATCTTTAAGACTGCTTGTCTGTTGATGTAAAGATCTACTCGTCCAGGGCTTTCTCTGGTGCTGATGGGACAGCGAATTTGCTTCCTGATCAAAACATCTCAGAGGTCTTGCCAGTGGGTTTGGAATTCTTGGCCGTCTCATACCACTATCTGCTTGATACTGGTCAGCTGCAGCACTTGCTTCCTCGCAAAAATATTCTGGCAACTGGTAAGAACATCGCCGATTATTTTTCTGCTGTGTTGGGTGCACTAAATGACCAATGGACTCTGAAAACGCAGTGACTCTACTGTGAACTTCTTTTCTTTGTACCCGCGCTTGACCACATCGTTCTTTTAAGGAAGAGCTCTGGAAATCACTTTTTTTGCTATACAAATCCATGGGCTTAAGCGTATAGGACTAGTAATGGCAAATACCTTTTCTGGAGGTAATAAGGGGACTATGTACCTTCACAAAACTATTCAATGAAAATTATCTGATCGAGTAACAGTCTCTCACTTGTATGTCTGACCAAAAGTACGTTGTTGATCTGGTTTATTATTCGTATTTTCCAACACTAATTAACACACTTTGGCATGATTGGCCGATAAAATATTCGCTGGAAACTTTACACTATTTTGATTCGCTCGGTTTCTCTCTAATGGGATTATCCAATTAGTGGCAAAAAATTGAAAGTCTTTAAGAGACCACGCCTTGACCACACCCTAATAAGCCTTAATTTCAGCGTTGCCTTTGAATCGGGAACTCCCGAAAAAGTAGATCTGGATATTTACCATGCGTATATTTTCAGTTGTCTCCTCGAGACAGCATACATACGATTGTCTCCCTAGGCAGTGAGCGACTTGTTTGAACGACTGAAATTCAGCCTACACAACTTGGTAGCTCCCGCGGTGCTACAAGGAAAAAACAAACTTGAATCGTGCCTCGCCTAATTGGTTCGGTCATTTTCTAGGGGGTAATGTAATTAGGAACTAATTACTACTTATTTGTTTGTTATTCGTTAGGTGGTAACCGTGGTAACCTAGATACTGCCGCGGTTCTACAAAAGAAAGAAAAAAATGGAATTGAATTGCGCCTCGCCTAATTGGTCTGGTCATTTTCTAAAAGATAATGTGATTAGGAACTAATTATTACTTTTTGTTTGTTATTCGCAAGGCGGTAACCCTTAAGGTGATGCTACATGGGACGATTCGCAAGGACGATTTTTAGCGCAACACAGCGACGCAATCTTGGAACAATGTTGCAACTATTCAAACCAATGTCGCAACAATGTTGCAACGCTGTGTTACGCTAAAAATCGTCGTTGCCAATCTTCTCATGTAACATCACCTTTACACTCAACTGCGGTGCTGCATAGGAAAGAAAAACGGACTTGAATTGTGCCTCGCCTAATTGGTCCGCAAACAATCCCGCCTGCTACGCAGGCTTACCTCTTAATTAACCCATTAACTCCAAGCCTTTCCTGTGAGTGGAGTCGTCAAGCTAACTTTTAGATTGATGGAATATTCAAGTGTTACGTACCATTCAAATGAAACCTTTTCGGCTGACCTTTTGAGTCTAGCAATCTTCTTCTGCGATCTTCTTACTATCAATTTACAAAATGAACATTGGAGTGAAATGATTAAATGACCAACAAAGGTCTTTTCCGCCTTAAAAGTGGTGGCAGGGCAAACCTCTGCACAATGGTGATGTAAAGTATTTTTTTGCGGAAAAGCGGTAAAGAGTTCCCACAAAAAAGTATAGAGTGTTTTCACATGACGTCACGGCGGCCATGTTGGTGTCCCAAAACAATGAAACGGCGGCCATGTTGGCGTCCCAACCCAATCCTGTGGGAGTTGAACTCTTTTCTTATGCAAACGCTTTCTTTTGTTCCAATAAATTTGCATAGACGCTGACCACGTGAGTGAAAACACTTTATTGCCGCCCAAAACGAGCTTTCTTGCCCACGTCAGAGCGACCAAACGAGCGTTTTACGAAATAAGCCTTTAAGAAGCGTCTAAGAAAGGACTTTGCACTGTGTCAAGAGTACATTTTATCAAGAGTCACAAGGCACCATTCCTTAAGCACTTGGATGAACTGGTCAAAGGTTTTCAGCATTTGGATAGCCTCGCCGAAAGATTTTCCTTCGGCATACTTTGTGAAGAAAATATAGAGTGAAGAGCGTCTATAATGCTGGTGATAGACGCTGTATGACTTGTCGAAAAGAATTTCAGATTGACTGTCATCAGTGCAACTCTTCTTACTTGCCAGAGGAGGAATTAGGTACAAGCCTCAACAGCAGGGACCGAGCTTTAGCAAAGACATTTTTGAGCGACACACGTAAATCACAAGTCAACTTTAGCATTCTTGGGCAGTGTTTCGGCCCAATTTTCGGGCAAATCGTTTCCATAAGAGTAAAGGCACTCAGCGATACAAATTTGGCAAAAAGGGAAAAGGCCTACTTGCGGCTAGTCTCCCTCGCAGCCGTTTTTTGGATGTCATGCAACGCTCCCCCAACGCTCTTTTTTGGGGGGGTGGGGGGGAGCGTGAGCGTCCTGCATGAGACGTTATGTTTTATGCAACTGAAGCTAGGATTCATGTTTTACAAGCCTTATTAGCATTATAAAATAAAGGGAATAATTAACAATTATTCTTTGAAATCGAGGTGAATAGTGGCCAAATATTTACCGAGCCGCGAAAGCGGCGAGGTAAATATTCCCAAAGCCACTATTCACCGAGATTGAAAAGAATAATTGTTTTAGTGTTTACACACGAGGTGATCTCAACAAAATCAGAGAGGAAACCATTAAAAAGTACGATTTGATTGACAGATCAAATCACGCGCAAGTTTAAAAATAGATCTTTGCAGAATTTTCAAACAAAACAATTCACAAGTTTTTCATTTCGCAAACAACAGCGTAATGGCTTAAATGAAAACACTAAAAGTTTGAACTGTTTCCTTACCTGAGAAAAAAAGTAGAGCTTTGTTCTTTTCTTTTGACTCGCCAAGTTTATAGCCAAAAGGGTTTGTTGTGTCGTTCTTCGCATGAAGTGCTGACAAAAATGGCGGCTCGGGTTGCTCGAGGTAAGACGTGGTCTTCTTGTATCATTCCTTTTCCTGTTTACTTGAAACGTAGAATTTCTGCAAACATTTCCTTTTAAATTTGTTTGTCACAAATAAACTTCGATTTTTGAGCCAAGATTTTCTTGTTAGAGAACGCTGAGTTCACGAAACGGCTTCTTCTACGCGAATACAAGGGAGTTGTAAACAATCCATTGAGCACAAAACTCAGCTACAGTAAATTGAAAAACGCCGTATTGAATCCTTCCAAGTCTTTTCTTGCCTTAAAAAAAGTCAGCCCTAGGATTTTGTCGACTTTTAAAAGATCGTTCTCTAAAAAAAATGAGAAAAACACCGAGCTCACACATTATCCACTCGCTAGGAGGTGAATATCGTTGAATAGTCCGAGATAGCGAACCAATCAGGTGTACATACTAATTATTCCCTGTATTGTATAATATCAGTGGCAAAGCGTATTCATTTACATATTCGAATTTAACTCCACAAATAGACCATTTTTTATATATTAAAATTCATACTTGGCTCCGAGGCTTGAGGGCATAAAACAAAAGAAACGTATTATTCGTTATTGAGACTCAAGATGATTTCTTTTTTTTTATTCCCCAAGCTTTGTAGCAAAGAATGAATTTTAATATATCGAAATTGGTCTATTGAAAGAGTTCGGCAATCACGTATAAAAAACGCACTGGGACAAGCAAGATCTTTGTTTGTCTTCTCGTAGTGCGTTTCTTGCAATCCAGAATGTACCATGAAACTGAAATGATGCATAAAGCCTATTACAAAATTGTTCATTCAGATATTGTCATTATAATTCATATCGAAGATATAGAAGAGATGGATTACACTAGGGCCCTCTCAGCCAAGACACCGGATGTATTACCGAGCAAAAAAGGTCTAATTTGGTGCCTATTGAACTACTTCTGCCAAATCTCATCTTTAAAAAGTAGACATTAGATTCGCTTCTCGCTAGAAAAAATACAAGCATTAGCCTTTGTCTCAGAAGCTTCAGTTCTTCATCAAATGAGGCCAAGTACCAAATTCTTCTTGAGAAAATGAGTGGTATTTGCATGGAAATAAAAGTTCATTTTCATGTAAGACTTTGCACTTTTGCCTCGCTTTGAAACCGAGGCTTACGGCAACCTGAAAATGGCCTTTAAAGAAACAAGGGGTGCTTACCGTTTGACGGAAAATTTCGGAAATTCCGGATAGAAGGTAAATGGTAAGGTCACTTTTCGGAATTTCCAACCGAAAATTGAGGAGTACGTTTTGAGGTAGTCCTTTCATTCCGGTTGGTACGAACCAAACGGAATGTTGCTTACCATTAACCAATTTCTCAGTTCCTTCTCGGTTCCAGACACACGCAACACAAAATCGCCCTTTTTTGGATTCAAACCTTAATGGATGTGGCATTTCTGCGGTAAACTGGCAAATCGCTTACCATTATGCTTTCGACACCCCAACCGGATTTTTCTGTCAAATGGTAAGCACCCAAGAGCTTTGGGTCCGTAGATGAATTCCAAAAGTCTCTGAGTCTACCAACCAAACAAACATTGTAAAATAAAGAAATCTGTTACGATGCAAGATACGACTGTAAATTTGTAATGGCAAGTGGAAAGACTACAAACAACTAAAAAACTCGCAGAATGTTCTGCTTGAAACATGATGACATTATTTCTCGTCTCCAGAGGCTACGATCCTTTCGGTCAGCACCCAGTTTCACAGTCATGCGCAGGAGGCACGAATATACCGTTGGTGGGTACTGGCTTTGTAGATATGGCGAATGGTATTGAGAAGAAAACCACAGTGATCCTTGATTTCTCCATACTCCGAGCTGTTAACAAACACTTGGGCGCTTTAAGAAACCGAACACGGCTGTTTCTTTTCTAGGCTCGGTTACCGACCGTTTTGTTTACCCGCGCTTCTTCGCTCCTTGTTGGTAGGATGCCATCTCGTACGCAGAGTCTTCTGGCCTCTTGGTCAGCGGGGTAGAGTCTTTTTTTTTTTTGGTGGGTACTTCATATATGATTATTATAGTGTACACAGATATATTTCCCTTATCATGGTATAGTTGCTTACGGCATTGCTTGAGTGTCTTGGCCTACTTGAGTTACTTGGCGTGCTTGAGGTACTTGGCTTACTTGTGTGTCTTGGATTGCATGATTGTCTGCAAGCAACCCAAGGCACAAAAGGAAGCCAAGTACCTCAAGCACGCCAAGTAACTGAAGAAGACCAAGACACTCAAGTAATACCATAAGCAAGTATACTCTAAGGGAAATATATCTCGGTACACTATAATAATCATATATGAAGTACCTACCCTTCGGTGGCGTTACCCCGCTAACCAAAAAGCCAGAAGACTCTGGGAACCAGATTGGATAGGATGCAAACCGGAATCTCTCGAACAGCGGAAATTGCGCCTAGTCTTCTACACGTCGATCCCTATAACCTGCCGCTATCATTTTATAAGGAGTAGATGAATCGTTTAGGGATCTCGTCTAATATTTTGTGAAACCAGTGACAGCCCCTTTGGTAACGAACTCGGAAGTTTCTCAATTTCCTTGTCAATTGCGTGCTGAATTGGAACAATATAATGTGCCAAATACATAGAGGATATTACACGGTGGCGCGAAGATATGAATTTTATTTTCGAGTGGCAAAGCAATATTTTACTCCCTCGCTGCGCTCGTTCGTAAAATATTGTTCTTGCCACGAGAAAATAAAATTCATATCCTCAAGCCGCCGTGTAATGTTCTTTTTATTATATAGACAAAAAAAAAGACATCGATAAAATAATAGACTTTTATTCGCCAATGCAAAAAGTAATTGTGACGGCTCAAATTTACAGTACAGCAATATAAGACATTGTTCATTTTGAGAAATAACACTGAGCTGAATAGGGCTCTACAATGACAAAATATAGGTAAAGCTTTGAAAAATGTGTAATTAAAATTCAAAGGACGCAGGCGCCTACAAATTTTGAAGGGAAATCACCGAAATTACGTCATCGATAAACTCACGTGTGAGAGTATGGAAAATACACCACTCGGGTCCCGGATGTAGTTTTTATGAATTTTACGAGTGGTATATTTTCCAGTAAAACACTCGTGTCTATATAATAAATGTAGTTATTACATGCTTAAAACCGTTTAGCTAAGACTCGGAGAAATACTCGTTGTTTCTTGATTTCGTCCGTTTCATGGCAGATTTCTTTTCGTTTTGCAAGGTATTGGTCCTTTTTTTCACCAACTTCTTGTCGGCCACATCGACGGGTCGCTACAGAACCTTGAACACAGTATGCTTGAACAGTGCTGCTGAGCGGTACTGCTGGTAGTATTGCGTTCATGTTGTTCCATTCCATACCCAATATTGATGGCTCCATCTCATTTTGCCGCTTGTTTCTCGTTAGTGTTTTTGTAATCTTTCTTCCGATCCGATTCTTTCCTTTGTCATCTATTTCTTGCTGTCCTTGGTGGAGATTGTATGAATATTTAAACGCATTCGCTTGGGGATTTGAATTTTCTGAAAATCTTGTTTTATGCTCTCTCATTGGCTTGTTTTGCTGAAGCAGGTTTCCTCGGTTATTCTTTTCCTCGTCAGAATCTTCAAAACTGCTCATCTGTCGATGTGAAGATCTACTCGTCCAGCAATTTTCCGAGTGATGTCGGGACAGCGAATTTGCTTCCTGATCAAAAGTTCTCAAGGGACTTTTCAGTGCGTTTGGATTTCTTGGCTGTCCCATACCACCATCTGCTTGGTACTGGTCAGCTGCAGCACTTGCTTCCTCCCAAAAATATCCTGACAATTTGTAAGAATATCGCCGATTATTTTCCTGCTGTGTTGGATACACTGGGCCCCCGACCTGCCTGCTCCATTGGCACTGCAGAGATGCAGCATTTGCTTCTTCTGTACTGTTTTTGTGTTGGTATGAAAATCTAGGACGTCTCATGCGATCATTTTCCTGATACTCGTCACAAGGAGCAGTTTCTTGCCGGATGGGGGTCTTTGGATAACAACTGCTTGTCTGCTGGTGAAATGATTCGGGACTGCTTGCCTTTGGGGGCGAATACACGGCACTTTCATTGTAGTTGTTCCCTCCGCTTAAATGTTGAAATTCATCATTTGCTTTATTCCAAGAAACATCTGAATTGGTTTTTGGCTGAAATGAGATTCCTGGACGTCTCACACGAAATTTTCCTCCATGCTGGTAACACCACGCTTCCATTTCATTCCTTATCAAGGAACAGAATCGTAAAGTGCCCTCAGCCGACTCAGTGACTCTACTGTTAAGGATTTGGGCCTGCACCGGTAACCGACCACAGTATTCTTTCAAGGAGGAACTCTGAATATCATTTTCTTCGCTATACGAATCCATGGGCTTTTGCATATCGGATGAGTAATTGAAAATATGTCTGTTCTCGATGTAAAATGGAGCTCAGATTGGAAGTTAGAAACCATCTATCGAAAAAATCAAAGATTATCCCTTTAAATAAACGCCTCTTATTGCAGGGGAATCCATGATTGGCCGATTAATTTTTCTCTGTAAAATGTCTAATTAGTCTAGTCATTTTTCAGCGGATTATCTAGTAAGTAATTAATTACTAATCAGTTATTTGTTTGTTATTTATCAGATGGTAACCTGGCAACTGCTGTGATAGTACAAAGAACAGGAAAGAATCAATTAAATTTTGCCTCATCTAATTGGTCCACTTCTTTAGGGGATTATCTAATTAATTAATTAATTAATAATCATTCATTTGTTTGTCATTTATTAGATGATAACCTGGCAAATGCCGCAATACAGCAAAGGAAAGAATTAATCAAATTTTAGCTCATGTAATTGGTTCGCTCATTTTTAGGGGATTATCTAATTAATTAATAAACAATTAGTCACTTGATTGTCATTTATTAGATGATAACCTGGCAAATGCGGCAATACAGCAAAGGAAAGAGTCAATTAAATTTTGTCTTATCTAATTGGTCCGCTCATTTTTAGGAGATTACCTAATTAATTAAGAAATAATCAGTCATTTGTTTGTCATTTATTAGATGATAACCTGGCAAATGCGGCAATACAGCAAAGGAAAGAGTCAATTAAATTTTGCCTTATCTAATTGGTCCGCTCATTTTTAGGGGATTACCTAATTAATTAAGAAATAATCAGTCATTTGTTTGTCATTTATTTGATGATAACCTGGCAAATGCGGAAATTAGGCAAAGGACAGAGTCAATTAAATATTGCCTCATCTAATTGGTCCGGTCGTTTTAAGGGGATTATCTAATCAATTAATAACAATTAGTCATTTGTTTGTCATTTATTAGATAAGGAACGGACCATTAGAAAAGTTATGGGGGGGGGGGGGGGATTTTCGAGCCGCAGGAATTTTTTTCCGTTATCAAATTCCTTTTATGAATTTTTTTAGGCCGTAGCATGAATATTTTTTCATTTAATTTTCCCTTGCGCGAATATTTTTTTTGTACTTCGCCCGCCTCCCCATAAGTTTCCTAATGGTCCGTTCCTAATAACCTGGCAAATGCCGCAATACTGCAAAAGAAAGTAACGATTACTATTGCCTCAGCTAATTGGTCCGGTCATCTTCTCCGTTATATTTTAAGCTTTTAATAAAATTTGTTTGTTGAATTCTTTAGATGGTAACCTAGCAACTGCCGCGGTACTGCAAAGGAAGGAAAAAAACTTAAATGTTGATCCCGTCTCTTTTAGGGGATTGTCCATGTAACCAAAAAAAATCAGTTTCCTTCAGTTTATTTTTCGAGGACAAGCCTTCATAAGTACGGTGAAATAACATCACAAAAGTTTTGAAGATTTCTCTCTTCCCAAGACCGTCCGGGTTTACAGCAGCTCACTTGAGTGGAAATCTCGACAAAAAAAGAGATACTGATAAATACACATGAAAAGCGCCCAGCACTTAAAGGGGCAACCTTAATCTGCGCTCCCATGGGTATCTCGATGCATCCGCAGTTCTCCCGATGTCTTCACACTCAGGCGTCAGTCAGATGGGGAGAATAAAAGGTGTTTCGTGACACGCGCAACTAAAGAACGAACCTACACTGCGCCGTCTTACGAGATTAATAAAGTAACTGAAATGAATGACTTAAATCACTAAGAAATTTAAAAAAAATTAAAGATTTAGAAATTTAAATGACTAGCAAGAGCATTTGCATTTCACTTTTGCCTTTGTTTTTGCTGTACACAAACAACGTTTTGGTATATTACATTTTTTCCGATAAGATAATCTTAAAAAGCAACAATCACTGCACGAGCCTTGCAACAGTTACTTTGATCCATCGCCTGCATTTGAAATGATTTCAAGAGAAATGCAGCGAACTTAAAAGAAGGTGAATTAGCTGCCCGCCCGCGTGAAGCAATCTCCCCTCTTAAGAACATTTTGATACGAGAATCATAAAAAAAACTGGAGCGTTTTCGAAATATTTTATCAGTAGCGGTTTGCAAGAGGTTGCTAACTGGACAGCGGTTGGTCAACATTCTATTACCGAAATTGTTATGCCGTTTTAGGTAAAGAACATGACAGAACGTTGTAATGGGTCTTATGCCTTGAAGAAAAATGACTTGTTGCACACAAAATATAACTTCAAGCTATTTCACTTTATGGTAATTTTACATTTCCTGTTTTATTTTATTTCCCGTCTTTTTTTTATTCTACGTGATAATAAATATGAAATTAACAAAATACAGCTTAATTACCCCCAACCTCGTTCCCAGGTTCACTCTCCTACCCGTCTCTCTCCGGCCGTAGGGGCGGGTAGGAGAGGAGCCTGGGAACGAGGTTGAATCACACGTCTTAACCCTGCCACTTCCGAGTTCCATACACCCACACTTTCAAAATGAGGCCAATGGCACAACCTTTTCTTGTGAAAGTAAGTTCTATTTGGGTGAAAATGAAAAATCATTTCCATATCAAAGGCGGGGCACTTAACCTCGTTTTGATACAGAGGCCCGAGGGATTTCGAACATGGCCTATTTACGTGAGCAAAAAACACCCTTAACCAGGCCAACATTTATTTATTATAAATTACACTATACAATTACTAAAAGACCTACGTAATTTCAAACTTTGTTCTAGAACAGTCTGGCTAGTTTCATCGTTTCATTTATGCTAACGAGAAAAAAAAAATGTAAGAATCCCACAAACATAGACCGTCCAACAAAGGCGAAAGTAGATCTGCAGACCTATTACTTGTCTTTCTCTTCTCTGACTTGCCAACCTAACACTCTTCTGTCAAATCCACACGAAAATAAATTGCAGGAAGCTTTGGCATTTGTCTCCTCTCCCCAGGCTGTGGAACACACCATGCGTTGATGGCCCTTGAATCATAAAATCCGAAAGATTTCAGCAATATGTTCGCCAACATGGTGTCTTACCTTATACAAAATTTATGAATTTTTATACCAAACAATTTGTTCGTGCATCAGTGTGAGTGTATTCGCCCCATGCAAGGGAATCCAAGGCAATCTCGGATTCTGGACTCCGCGCAGTGGATTCCGGATTTTCAGCCACCGAATCCGGGTTCTTTGTCGATGAAACTTGGATTCCCGATTCCGATCGTTAGTGGGATTCCGGATTCCTTGAGCTGTATTCCGGATTCTAGAGCCCCGGATTCCTGAAATTTCCGGAAATCCGGTTTCCTTTGCAAGGGACGAGTGTATCGACATATAAAGCACGCGGGAAGTTTGGAGAGCAGGAAACTAGCACGTAAGATGCTGGAAACGTAGACAAGAACAACAGAGAGAAGTCCTTACGTCACGTTGCCATGGTAGCAAAACTTTCGGATGACAACAAACCAAAAACATCACTTAGAAAGTGACTTCGCGCTGTTGCAAACTTCATCGATCTTATTCAGTTTCATTTAATTTGTTACATGTTGGCGTAGTCATCTGGGGTTGAATCCGAAAGTACCGTATCTGAGTTTAGAGAAACTAAAAAAGAAAGTTTTTGTGCTGTGTTCACCAACTCATAGAGCGGGCGCGTGAAATTAGGAAGTCCAATGTCGGAAGAAAAAAAAAAAAGCGTCATGCAAGTGCAAAGTTGTTGTTTTGCTAATATAAACCTATCGTTTTTTTTGCCGTTTTCGTTGTTGTCGCCGTCGTCCTAGCTTGCTTAAGCTCTTTATTGTTGTGATCCAGAATTTTTGCTACCATGGTAACGTGACGTCACCATTCTCCTCTGTATTCCAGCTCTCCAAACTTCCATATACACGTACAGCTGAAGAATGAACCAAATGTCTTATGACATAATCAACACTAAGAAAAATTCACTTTGTTATGCTTCAATGCGCTGCTCATTTTTGTTTGAGAAAAAAACCTTCGACATTCTTCAAAGAAGAATTGGTAAGAAAAACTGACAGGTGAACTCATGCACGAAAATTGACTTCTACTATCTGATTTTAATCTGCAAAATTATCTTATCTAAAACAAAGAAGGAACGTGCTGTTTGATTTACGTCATCAGCGTGCACAATGGGGAAATGACGCACGCACGCACTATTGAGTTTGATTAGGCGAAGATTCTAGCTACGTTTTATAATATATCGAATAATAAGCCTATTTTGAAGTATATTGTTTCGACTTTATAGGGAAGTTCTTCTTTCTTTTACCTAACATAGCAGTAGTTTTGAAAGTATTCGTGAGATTATTCTACCCTGCCATCAGAAGTTTCTTTCTGGCATGGCTTATATTTTTTTACAAAGTCGTTCGCGTTGACTCTGGGCGTAAACAAACCAACTAGGCGACTAACAAGCAACGCGAACAACTTCGTAAATGCTAGAAGCAATGCCAGAGAGAAACCCCTGCTCGCAGGGTACATTATTCCGGAGTGATTAAGAAAAGACCTCGGATAGTAACTGTTTACAAGTAAGAAAAAGACGAAACCAAGATCGCGGATGACGTCAAGAATTTTAATAGCACGTCAGAGCCTACCTCGTCACCTCCTTTTTGTTTTAAGGTCATGTTACACGGAACGATTCGCAACGACGATTTGTAGCGCAACACAGCGCTCAATGTTGGAACAATGTTGCAACCATTCGAAACAATGTCGCAACAATGATGCAACGCTGTGTTGCGCTAAAAATCGTCGTTGCGGATCGTCTCGTGTATCATCACCTTTACTATACTTTGATGCCATCTTAGCCTGCGTAGCAAGCGTTTCCAAGCGAGTTGAGACAACTGGATTGAGAGCGAACGGGGAGCAGGAGGGGGAACACCTATAACTGAGCTGACACAGAAAACTGGAATCTATAGTGATCTTAGGATGGGTCGATTCGATTTCAACCCCTTCATACCCAAGAATGACCAAAATCAATCAGGGGAAAAAATCATTTTCGAAAGAAAAAAGCTATGTAAGTGTTTGATTTCAACCAGATAAGAGCTTTTGGAGTAACTTAGCCCAATTATCTACAAATGACTCCTGTCATGAAAAGTAAACAGGTCCCAAGGGGTTCTCCCTTGTATGGCCCGTACGGGGAGGCTCCGTACTCAGGCTTCAGGTAAGGGTGGATTTCCACTGTCGCGTAATTTTTACGTGCTTACGCAAGTAAATTTTACGCGCTTTAATGAAACAGAGACAATGTATGGAAGTTCACGCGTAAACGAAAAAGTTGAACCTCCCTCAACTTTCCTATTTCCGCGTGACCTTTCATACATTGCCTCCATTTCATTTACGTGCTAAATATTACGTACGTTCGCACCGAAAAATTACGCGACAGTGGAAATCAACCCTAAAAAGAACAAGAAAGAACGAACAGACGTATTTTATACAATAATGTGAAGAGACAAGAAAACATCCTGGTTTAGTGATCTTTTCATATTCAATACTTTGCCGGTCCATTTAAAGCTTCAAGAAGGGATGCAAAGTTCTAAACTAGGTATGTTAAAGGAGTACCATTTTTTGACAGAAGGTATACAAAAGGGGTCTCTTTTCTGCCAAAAATGGTATATAAAAGGGTAAGGGGTTGGACCTCGGAGCAGGAGCCTCCCCGTATAAAACTTCATTGCGTACCTTCCGGAAAGCAGGTTCACATTTTCAAGTAAATACACATGAAGCATTGCAAGAGAACTCACCTGACCATTTCGGCGAGGTAGCCGTGCTAGTCTTACCCCACTGATATCAAAGAGGCGAATGTGACGATTGTCGTGAGGAAGTGCGATTATATTATTCACAGGAGAAACTGACAGTCTGTGAACACAAAAACATTCTTTTTATTACGGAAGGATTTTAGGCAGAGTTATTGCAAGTTTTTTTTTTCTTGTCTCAGTGGCCAAGAATACGTTGTTTTCAGCTTTAGAGCATTTATACAGCCATTTGATTAGCAGCTGTACAAAAGTAAAAAGTGACCCTGTCACTTAGGCCCCTCTACAAGTAACCGGATAGTTTTGAAAACAGACTTTTTTTCTCCATTTTCATTTCAGGGACCAAAAACGCAGGTTTTCATTTTCAACGGTTCCGAGAGTGAAGATTCTTAATAACCACAGTTTCAATTAGAGAAAATGAATGTCAAATTTCCCAAGCATTGTGAGAACACTCAGTGGTAAAATTCTGAACATTTCATGTGAAAGATGCAATTTTGTGAAATTTGACATTCATTTTCTCGGGCTCCTATAAGATCTTTTTTTGTGGGGTTATTACAGATGTCTAATTACATCTTTAGCCGTTGAAAAATGTAAAAAAGAATGCAATATGCTTTAAGTTATTCTGGTACAAGGTTTTTGTCCACTGAAAATTGAAATTACTTAATTTCCAGGTGGATTCTGTCTTAACCTCTTTGGCATAAGAGCCGTGTATTTTTTCAATAATGTTTCGACTACAACCGATTTTTATTGATATGCTTATTACGCTTATGCACCTATGATTTCAACCAATCAAAAATAAAGGTTAAAGCCAATATGGCCTGTGATACATTTTTTTCCCGCGCTTGCAAACCGGTCACATGTGTTTGCTTTGAATTCTGATTGGTTCATTAGTTTGCCTTGGCCTTCTGTTATTTCTCGGAGTACTCACAACATTTTCCAGCGAAAACAGCCGTAAAACTACCTAATTCTTATTGTTACCTGTTAACGGAAGAATCTGTGTTGATTGTTGTTAAAGGAGAACGCATGTTCTTTAGATCCCATACCTGTAAACAAAGACATGTTAAAGTAACAAACCCGATTTCTACCAGATATTTTTTCACAGTTTTGTCTGGCTTGAGATCGCGATGAAATTTTGGGCCTGAAGTTTACCTGGAGGTGGGAGACCCTAGGAAGGTAACGCAACCCGCTTAGGTGGGGTAATCTGCCTGTCCATATTATAATCTATCATAAGGTCGCCCCACCTGTCAGGTAAACTTGGTCAAATTAAAATGAGTGATTATATGGACAAGTAGGCTACCCCACTTTCATGTACCTGGGGTCCCTAACCTCTATGTAAACAGCCTTTTAAAATAAATTATGAAAGAAAAAAAATAAGAAGTATAACGCCGCGCGGTCTTAGAAATTTTGAATAGCCTTTAGAAAGTCGCAGGAAAATCGACTAGAAAACACCACCAGTTCACACCTGCAACAGACTTGGGCTGGAAAATGCCAAAAAAAAATTGTAAGTGTTAACCGGCCTTAAAATGTGACAAGTTTTGACTAAGTATGATCTTGGTTTAAATGTAAAATTTCTCTCTCTAATTGATGCCATTTAAATTTCGTGTGTATGAACTTCTCAAAGCGTTGTACGTGTTGTGACTTGCCAAAAATGAACGAGTGTATTGTTCTTTCAAAGTATAGGCACCTTCTAACGCAAGAGGTCTTTTTTAAAACTATTTGCGGAACAAAAAACTTGGCCTGCGTAGCTGGCGCAAGAAAAAAACATGGGCGCAAGAAAAAGCGGGGCGCGCGAGGGAGAAACGCCAGGGGCGAGAGGGAGCTTCCTCTTCCCTTGCGAGTCTCTCTCGCGCCCTCGTCCTTTATGGCGCCCATGTTACTTTCATGGGCCTGCTACGCAGCTGACGAAAAACGCTCCGCGTAAATAGTCTTATAAACAGGCGAAGGGGCGAGACGCGAGAAACGCCGTTTCTCTCTCTCTTATTTGTTAGTCCGTCGAGCGGCAACCATCCGCTCGACGGACTAAGAAAAAAGAGAGAGACTGCTTGTATTGGTAGTCTAATTGAAGAAAAAACAAATTAACTAAAATAAATAATAAACTGCAATATCTACAACTACCTCATTCTCTTGCAGAATCTTCCATGGTGGCGATTTCTGTAATTAAGAATTGCAAAATGTAAGTCATACCTTGACAGTTCTGTCATCACTTCCACTGACAACAATATCTTTTGTTGTGAAGGCGGTTGACCTCACTGTGCTGAAGACATGAAACAAAACAAACAAACAAAGCATGTAAGTTTACTACATAACGTGTAATTGTAACTTTGAAGTGTAAAACGAAAATTCTAGAAGCTGTTGAAATCTACTTTTCACACGAACTCGTGCATTCCCATTGGAATTTGAAACGGTTCACAACGGGGCCGGTGGCTCGAAGCCTGGTTAGCGCTAACCGTTGGTTAAGAGGTATCAAAATGTATAGGTTTCCATGATATTTAACGCTGGTTAGCAGTAACCATGCTTCGAGCAACCCGAGCCAGGATGCAAATTTCCTGTATTTCCAAGGGGGGGGGGGGGGGTACATCTAGGAATAAATGCCCCATCTCCGGACATACATTATACCTCGTACCCAGACGTCTCTCTTTTGATGAAATTGTGCCCGCAAAGGAAGGCGGGAAGGAGACAACGGGCGAGACGGCGCTTCGCCTGCCGTCTGTACCCTTCCCATGGTCCCTTGCGGTTCATCACCAGTCACTTGTTTCGCGCTCGCCTCTGCCATGGGAAAAACGAAGCGCCTGAGGAGGAGGCTGATATGGGTGCAAATGCGCCACAGTGGAAACACAACGCTACACAAATGTGCGCCAAATACCCGGGGGGGGAGAGGGGGTGATGGTCAACCTTGAAATTAATGATTGATAAACAACTTCCCTCTTCTGACGAGCCTACTCACAAGCTGTACACAACATGAATCAGTTCTGGTAAGTCTGCTAAGTGTTATAGGAATGCCTTACTCGGAATGTCCCTGAAAAACATTGACTGAGTGTATGGACGGTGTTCTGAAGTCCCACAGACGGAAGGTTGTGTCAGTGGAGGAAGTGACAATAAGTTGCTGGGAGGGGTGGGTACAGGTGTGTGTCAGTTCCTGATCATGCCCTGCAATGTAAAACAAACCGGACATAAGCAATGGTCACGGACCTTCAATTAGTGTTCTTCCAAACTAAATTCCAATTCCACGGTTCGTAACAAATTTCGAGGACTCTTCAAGGATTTTTCCAGTTTTCAAGGACTACGATTTATTAAATAAATCGGCATTCTTTAACCCTCTCTTGAACACCTTATTGGCTTAAACACGTCATGGAGTCATTTACGATTTTTACTTCTTCAGCCATGGTTGAGCACATTATTTTATACTACTTTCCGCAAAACGCTTTGAAAAAATGATTGGGTATTGTTTGCGTTTCGTACAGAAATAGCATTCAAAATAAAGAAACAGAGGCAAGATACTGCTCATGCACAAAAATGTTTTTAGACAAGGTAGTGAATTTCAAGGATTTTTCAAGACTTTATAAAGAAATTAAGTACTTTTAAAGGACCTTAACCGAATTCAAGGACTTTTCAAGACAACCACTAAAATTCAAGACCTTTTCAAGATTGTACAAACCATGAATTCGACCAATACAGCAACTTCGATACGTCAAAATTCATACTTGGCTCCAAGGAATGGGGAGCAAGCCTCGAAGCCAATTATGAATCTAAAAATGAACAATTAATAATTTCACGAAAACGCTTTAACTTCCAACATCTAATTTCCTCAAATATTAACAAACTGAGTGTATCTATAGAACTTAAAAAGGAGAAAGTGCAAAGGAAAAAAAGACACACATGACCATCGAAATAAATCTCTATGATTACCAGTTAACTGATGAACTTGTTCTGCTGTTTCAACATCCCAAAGTTTTGCTGTCCTGTCCCAAGAAGCCGTAACAACCTGCTTTCCAGATGTAAACCAATCAGCAGCAATAACAGCACCTAAAGGTAACGTTAAACAAAGAGCACAACTTAAACACAAAGCGCAAATGTGACAAATGAGAAATCCGCATAACGGTGTAAAGCCTGTTTGAGTATCCCTTTGGCAACCTCACTTCATTTTGCATTCACAGAGACAATTTTCTAGTTGGCAGATAAACATATCAGGTGCTGTAATCAATGATATGCGACAATAATCGTGTTCGTCAGAACGCAGCCTAATCTTGGTGGTCCTGTGGTACAAAGCCACAAATTTTCGAGGTATCGAAAGCGACTGCCGATTAGCCACCCCTACTGATTTTATGAGGGGCATCTCGGCCGGGAAACTGGACTCCTTTCGTCTCGATTTCGTTTCCGTAAGTGACGAACACGGATACATAATCAATGATGACCTCTAGTATTAGTATATTACTGATATTACAAGGCACACAAAAGTTACCAATCTACATGTATGTAACAACAACTAAAGTGGAGATCCTAAGAGGGGGATTCAAGCTAAAACACAAACAGAGTAACCACACAGGCCACTTCACAAAATACCACATTATTTTCAAAGTGCCCAGAATTTGAGAATATTATGGTATTTTTCGAAGTGGTCACTGGTGATCCCTGCAATCTGATTGGCTCTCAGCAGTGTGATTTGTTCATGAATCACACTATTTTTGCTCTAAATCACATCTGCCCTAAATGGCGTTAGTCATGTTCTACATCGTATCATTTTTGCTCCATATCGCATCATTTCTGTTTCAAATACAAAATGAGATGTAAAAGCCTTTTTGTTTCCCCTTTTCGACAAACCGGCTAATTGATCAATAAAATATTGGTACTGATTAAATTCTGCGATTTCAAAATGATTGTAATAACATGGTAATTGAATTCGTGTCGTGCAATTTGGGTCTGAAATCATACATGTACTTGTGATTTCAAATCGAACTCGAACTCGGTATGTGATCACATGCGATTTGAAATCAAATACGAAAATTTTCACCATCACAAATATCAGAAGCCCTGATTTTGCTGGATGTTGAATAATAGTCCAAACTCTTTACAACAGCCGCTTTGGGAGCAGACGTAAGTAGCCTGCGAAAACATCCGCTTCTCCTCGCTCTTCACCGCTGGGGACGTTTCGCGCGGAGGAACGTCTGCGACTCAGCGACAGAAATTCCATACTGATGACGTAAATCAATGTTTAAAAAATAAATCCAGTAGTCATGGGGTTCCAAATGCAAATTTTTTCGACTCTACGTTTCTCCTGGTCGATTTTGGTAAAGTGTTGTGTTCATCTACCAACGAGCTTCAGCAAAACTCAAATGCTTTTTCTAGAGAAGACTAAATTCCATCAATATTGACTGTTTTGTTAGAGATTCGTCGCGTTTACAGTTGACCTTTGTGGCCTTTTGTCTTTTGTTTGTCATTCGTAAACAATAGCTCAGTAAAACAATGTAACTACTCCGTAGACCAATCAGGGCTTCTGACCGGATTCCGGAGAGATTTTACGTCATCAGTATGGAATTTCTGTCGCTCAGTCGCAGGCGTTCCTCCTCCCGAAACGTCCCCAGCGGCGAGGAACGTGGAGAAACGGATGTTTTCGCAGGCTAAGACGTAAGCAGCTTCTGTGAGGCAGTGGCAGGAAATAGCAGATCAACAGTAGAACAGTTTTCACTAATAAATGAATTTTAACATCAGTTTACCTTCATGACCTTTAAGCTCACATGTTGGTGATCTTAGGCAGGCTGTAGCTGAAGCATCTGGGTTATCAACACCTTCAATAAAACATCAAAAGTTGACTGAGAAAGTTTTCTTTTTAAAAATACTGTTTTGGACAAAAGTTGAATTTTACTTTCCCTTAGCTTGTCTCTCTGATTGATTCATAAACATGATATTCTGATTAAAATATATATATATATCTATACCTAGGAAATGCAAAAAATATTACATGTATACATGAATCTTAACAGCTGATTTTTTTAGTAAAGGCTGGCTAATGAGCATTTCCAAACAACACTGTTTGTTTTTCTTTATTCTTACATAACAAACCTTCAAACTCTTCATCTGTTATGTTATCAGCTTCATCTGCCGATCCAGGATGGGAGCGCTGTTAAAAAAGAAACAATAAAGCTTCAACTAAATTAATGACAAGCAAAGAGTGATTTCTTATTACATTATAGTGGAGCTGTCAATCGCGCAAAAAGCGTGCTCAGAGGAGCACCATGGGTAGTGCTTAGCAAGAACATACTTTTTTATTGGGGACACTGTTTTTAGTCTCCTACTGGAGACGGGATTGCCGTTTTACTTGGTCATCCAAGCCACTCGAAGTTCTAGCCGTTTGCAGGGCAACTGGCACTACCTTCAACCCTGAGTATTTGTCCAGCATGGGAATAGAGCCCGGGACCTTCTGCTCTGAACGCAAGCGCTTTACCAACAGAGTTTATTCTGCCGCGGTAGAAACGGTTGGTAAGAGACGATCATCATCATAAACAGCATCATGATCAAAGTTTGTGGGGCAACAGGCAGTACCTTCAACCCTGAGCATTGGTCTGGCATGGGAATAGAACCCATGACATCCTGCTCTGCAGTCAAGCACTCTACTGACCGAGCTACCCTACCGCAGTTAAAAGATGTCACATTACTAGAAAGGTTTTGCTTGTAGTGTGCCCTAAACAGGGTTTTAAAACTTGCCTAATATGATTGTTCGTGAAACTTTTTCTTACCTCCTCAGGTTTTGAGACAATGGCCCTCCAGATATGACAAGTTCCATCTCCTGATCCTAAAAAGGGAAAATTGAGAGTATATGTATTTATCAGCAAAATGGAAAAGCCTCAAAGCTAAATCGTTGTATTCAAGTGATTCTAGTTAATTATTTCAGGTATAATACACAAGCCTGTCTGGCAATATATTTTGTGTAGACTGCCTTGTATTATTTAAACTTTTCATCTTAAAGTTTGCCATTTACTGTGATTCATGAGGAAAATCCAACATTTTAGAAACAAGAAACTAGAGGATGCTGGCAACAATCAGCAGTTGGTTGGTGTCCAAATGGCATGAAACTTTCTACTTTGAGAGTAACTATGCTATCTTGAGATAACAGGTTAGTGACTTGATATTAATTATCAAGGATACCGGGACAGTGGACAAGGCTTCTAATTACAAATAGCTTACAATGTATATGTTGTAGTTAATTTTTTCTCAGGTAATTATTCTTTTGTTTTTGAGTATGGTAATATCTGCCGATAAAGTTGAAAAAAAAAAAAAAAAAAGAAAAATTACCTGAGATAAAAAATTAACTACAACATATTCAAAGTTTGGGTAGAGTAAATAATATCACTGCATTTAAGTGAACAGAAAAATATCATGAAAATATTTAGATGCAGCCAGCCATTGCTGATGAAAAATTATGAGGACCTAAGTCTTTTTTGGCCTCTAAATTTCTCTAATTTTACATAAAAAACTTAACTGTTCATCCTTATTTTCAAGTATTAAAACATGAATTTTAGATAAAAAGACAACAACAACAACATAAATTTCCCAAGAAACCATAATAAAGCCCCTTAAATTGGAATAAAAACGGTTAGTCTTGTCAAGATTGCCATAAGGAAAGGCTTAAAAGCAGTTTTGGTAGTGAGTAATCATAATAATCAGTTTATTAAACCCTTTTGGTAGTGTATAACACTAAATTACAAGGGAGGTCAAGAATACACAGAACACATAATTACACATGGCACAGAAGGCAAAAACAATTAAATCCTATTGTAACTGTGGGTAAGAAAATTACTAAGGCGGTGCGTTCTGACAAAGCGGAATTCAGAACGAGAAAGACCCGACCTCAACCCGTACCCATGAGCGACATTCGTGGGCTGCGGCAGCAGGTGTGAAAGGAACCCGGACTCCTTGATGTTAGATATAAAATGCCTGCAAGCCTCATCACCGCGCGACAAAAGTGTAGGCAAGCCACAGCGCACGAGTGCCGACTCATAAGAGCAATCTGGAAAAATTATTCTTAGTGCAGACTTCTGCACGCTTTCCACCAATTGAACCAGACAGTTGGGGAGTGTGAGTTTATAATAGATAAAGAAGCTTTCATTTAATACCTGTACAAACTATAGAATCTGTTGGGTGAAACCTGATGGAGTTGACTGAAAAAAAAAGGTGACAAAAGGATTTCAAAGAATAAAACTGGAAAGAGATACACAAAGACAGATACGGTGTGTAGAGAAAATGGCTTCAAGCTTTTGCTACAACAATGAAGCCTTCTTTATAGTGGGCAGTTTGTACATCCGTGGTCTGAATTTCAAATATGTGGTGGTTTCTTATATTCAGAGGGGTAGGCCCTGCCCCTGTTGGCATTTACTGTAACCCATCTTTCATACAGTATGTGGTTTGTCACCATTTATTCTCATCCTTTCTCCATTTCAAGGCCATGTCACTCGTCAGAATTCTACTCCAACAGGGCTTCAACAATTTCTGGGAATATTTGGGTGGACAAGCTTTAGTGCTTGTTTGCTTGTTGTAACTGGATGCTGTTTGCTAGTAGATAGGACACAATCACCAATCATAGCTTATCACTCAAACCACCCAAAATGATCGGCATTCACAAATCATTGAGGACCTGTCAGGGTACAATTCTGACAAGGCCTTGAAAAAACAACATACAGGACAGGACAGCAGAAACGGCGACAAATGACACAAAGATGGGTTGTAAATGCAAGGCAATAGAGAAAAGCACAAATGCAATAGTTTAATACTGACAGTGACATGACTTGCTCCTCAATATGTAAAACGACAGGTTTTGCAATCCAGAGGGCCTTATCATTGTGCCAAAAGCTTGCACCCATTGTTAACAAACTGAGGAACTGGGCTTGGTTACTAGAAAGATGGTTAAGTTTAACCCAGGATTAAACCAATTTTCAAGCAATACATTTTCTCATCTAAAAACATGCAACTCGAGTTTACAAAATACAGTTGACCCTTTACTACGAGATACAGTAATGATAACACAAGATGTTACCCTAAGCAATGAGTGGAAAGTAGAATACAAAAACGGAACAAAATTTTAATCCAGGATTAACACTAATCGGCCTTTCAGGAACCAGGCCATGATGTGTTAGATTCTCTTGTTGTCCAAGAGCCACTGTGTCCACTAACCTGATCCATTGTGACCCAAGTACTTCAAAAGACACTGCCCAGTTTCCACATCCCAGAGTCTGGCTGAACGATCTACAAGTGAAAATACATGAACTTACATTAATTTAACACCTTATTATTTTATTTGACACCCAGCTGGAAGGGATTAGTTCAGTAGAAACAAATTAATAACAATTATAATAAGTTAAATTAGTTACAGTAATTATAACTAATCATGATCAGTAATTTATACCATTCACTACATTGTATTATGGCATCTTTGTCTTTCTCCAACTCCTAATTTATTTATTTCATTATGATGCAACTATTCTGATGAAAGTATACAGTATTTCATAACACATGCACTGTTTACACTCTTAGTACAGTGTATGGAGTTCACTCTCTCTTACTATGACATAACATGCTGTATGACTTGGTGTAACAAGGTCGCCAGTATGAAAACATGTCATTTGATGCTTTTATTTCTCACAGACACATGTTCTAGTCATTCAAATGACAACATTGAACTTGCCTCTAATAAGTCTTACTAAGTTGACTGATACCTACACTGTAAGCAATCAACTTTTTTCTTTTTTTTACGATCCTTTGCACTTGTTTACTAAGTTTTGAACTGGTCTTTATACAAATTACTGGAAAAAAGGTGAGGACCTTGGTACACAAATATAAATAACCTCTCACATTTTTCTATTCCACAAAAATTGTTACATTGTACAGAGCACTTTCACTCTTGAAGCCAGCAACCATTATTAGCAGCAACTATGCAAATTTATTGAAACAAAAGAAAGTCTTTACATAAAGTTATTACAACAAAAAGGTTCATCTCTGACAGGACTAATTTGGAACACCAACATGAATAGCCACCATTTCAATGTTTTGGGACACCAATAGAATCAGGCAATTCTGGCCAGAAAAGAAAATCGGCACAAGACAGTTACATGCTGTCAGCCCTTCTCATTATGGCAGATGTGACATCATATGAGAACACTCTATATTCTTAATTGGTTCAATGTGAACCTACCAGCAGATGCTGTTCCAATCATGGTTGGTGTATGTCTTGCACATGTCACCTCCCACACCCCATCTCGATGTCCTGCAAAGCTTCTTGTTCTATGACACTCAACACTGGTTGCTTGGTTGGGATTCTTGAAACTTGAAACAATCTAGAATAGTGTCACAAAACATTTAATACTGTTTTCCTTGTCATAATCATAATCAGGTAATTATTATTTGTCACAACCAAGTGGTATCAAGACGTCAGTAATCTTCTGTGAGATTTATGTCCAGTAACATGAGGGAACTTACTGTGCACAGCCAAAATGTTGACGGAAATAAAAAATAATGCTAAAAAATGCTTTAATAAACAAAACAACCACTCTGTACATGCACACTTATCCTTTCTGGTACATTTCTTGGCAATCACCCAAGACTAAAAATTTTATGTTTTATGGAGCGCATTAAGACACAAAGCAACAATATTAATTTTTATTATTTTTGGAACTTGTCTTAGATGCCATCCACAACAATTCAACTCCAGGAACATTTGCCTACATCTAACAAATGGCATAATCATGATGAAATTTGAAACAACACAATTTCAGTTAGGAAGTGATGTTTTGCTGCTGTTGCCATCATGGTTGCATAAGCTCCACATTCACTTTGGTGAAACAGAGAGTCAACTATGGAGTGAAAATTCAAGTGCTGGAAATAACCCATAAAATTATCCTGGCATGGAGCATAAGTTAAAAAGGAATTAGGGAACCTACATGAGCCACATCAGAAGGAATCAAATCCTTAACTTCCTGATCTGATTAGAACTATCATAATTGTAAATGTAATTTTTTTACCCACGGAGCACTGACGAGTTCAATTGAGAACTCGTTGAAACATGTCCGTGTGTTCCAGATCAATTTGGAATTTGGAAGTACGTGTTGGTTTTTAAGGAGAGGGGAAAACCAGAGAACCCGGAGAAAAACCTCTCAGAGAAAGGGAGAGAACCAACAACAAACTCAACCCACATATGAGGTCGACGCCAGGATTAAAACCCGGGCCACATTGGAGGGAGGCAAGTGTTCTCACCACTGCGATACCATTGCTCCCCTGCCAACTGAGCTACATAGGCCAGATGGGAGCAAGTCATGGGTGATAAAGTTGATCTTTCTAAAGGGACCCACTGATGACCTTGGAAGCCTGACTCAATGCTTTACAGTCCAGTAGCAGAGGGTTTTCAAAAAAGGGAACCATGCATGGCAAAGAAAGTAATGTTGAAGTTTGCAACATGTACCAAGGTCAAACAGTCATTGTGTTCTTTGCCTCAGTTGATTCTCCAATTCTCTTTGCTACGGCTTATGCTCAGAGCACTATCTGCTCCTTCATTTGTTTCACAGTGCTACACAGCACAACATTAGTTTCCCCTGGCAGTTGCAGTACCTATGAGCAGGGTGCAAAGAAAGTCAGTTTTACAGCCTGCCATTCGGGCAAGCTGTAGCTAGCATGTACTAGTGCGGAAGTCATTTCAACTAGCCCCAAAATCCTTTTTGATTAGCAGGATTGATTACAATCCTTCTGTAATTTGAATTTCCCCACGAGACAGTACTGGCCCGTCAGGCAAGTAAAGAACAAAAATCACTAGCCCGATAGCGAAATCCACTAGCCCTGGGCTATCTGACGTGACTTTCTTTGCACGCTGTATGAGGTGATTAATAACCAGGTGTGGACTATGTGTATTGGGTGGGGCATCACTGGCCCCTACCAAGGAAAATTATTATAAGCTTAAAAAACAGAGGAGCTGAGTTCCCATTAGCTCTCTGTAGTGTACATGACCCACTAGTTGATAGACATGGGTGGGCTTCAGCAATGCCATCAGGCTAGGTGTACTAAACAGTTGAAAAGACAGGTCTGTTGTACCTTGATGTCTCTGTGCTATTTTATGTGTAACAAGATACATGTACATGTAAAACATCTGTATGCTGGGATTGCACATATTTTACGTTCAAATGTATCCAACTGAGTAATTCATGCAATTATATAACTTTATTACCTTACTAGTAGAAGCTTTGTAAGTCGTTTTTATTTTCTGGGACATCAACTGGCTTGCAGCTGCAACACATAAATTATAACAAACTACAATAAGTTCATAGAGTAACAGATAAAAATGCCTGGCAAGCCCTCTTTTCAAAGCAGCAGACAAGTGTACTACTCCTAAGGTTACTATATAAGAGTATTATGGGTTGTGTACAATAGTGCGTATCCCAGTGGCTTGGAATAAACATTAAAAGAATGCCAGAGAAGGAAAGACTATGAGAAAATTTGCTAGAAAGCCAATTTTGGAATGACTGATGTGAAAGACTAGGATTTTATGGGTGTTGGATTGCTCAGTGCAAAAAGACCACCACCTTACAGTGGCGGAGTGGTTTGTGTGCCTCAATGACCCAGAGAGCCATGTCACCTGGAGTCTTTGACTCCTGGTAGGGCCACCCACGCCAAACAGGTTGAAGGATAGAGACCACACTAAGTGTGGTCCCCTGGTCCTCCAGGTTGGGGGTTTGGCTGAGGTCTGATAACCCTCTCCCAGAAAACCCTGTTATTTATACAGAAACCAGAAGGAGAGAAAATTCACTTTAACAAGGCTAACCAAGAAAAGTGGAGGGACTCTGTGCCATGAGGTGCAAAGAGGATAGCGGAGGTGGTGAGGTGAGGAGTGACTGTAAAAGGTTAGTATGGAAAAAATTGCTTGATCACAAGGCACATGCTCTGGTGGGTTTTTTAATATACTGCTGCATATGGCTTTTTCCTTATTACCTAATTATCACTAATTTTACCATGACTTTAATTTAGCAAATTTGGAAGGGAAATATTTTGTGGGACTTAAATTTCACGATTTTGACGAAAAAACTGTTTTTCAAGGTAATTAAAGTTCTTGAAACAAGTACAGTGTACACTGGTGCTCATGTTTTAAACTTCCATTAATTCTCTGCATTTTATTCAACCATAATGGAATAGAAATGTAACAAGCAACTGGCTGAATTATTCAACAAATCAGCAAAATAACATCTTTTAAAACTTCAGCGATGCGTCACATGATGAGGAACAAGGATATGTGCTGAACTGAAATTAGAGCCCTCCTCCCCATATGTATGCTCCTAGCTGATGTAAAACTTTAATTAAGGTTTTTATATTTAAATTTTGTGTCTTCAATTTTCGCAACACCTATTTTTCGCAGGAATTTAATTTCATGAATTTTTTAAATTACAGAAATCGTGGAAAATAAGTCTCACAAAAATAAGTGATCATAAGGTACATGTATTCAAACAACCATAAAATCCTGTTATTAAGAGTTAACTACTAGCATATAAGACCAAAGGAAAAACAGTGGATATATGGAAAGTGAAGTAAAGTAGCATTTACACAGGAAAACCTAAAGTACCAATGTGTTTAGATGAAACCAATGACTTGCTCCAATGTCCATTATGGTTTGCACACTAAGTCTTGTACTATTAATCATGTTTATGTCAGCTTTCCAAATCAATTTGCCCAAAAACAGAAGTTGAATCTCTAGATAAGCCACTTTTTTTTAACCAAAAACTGAAAAGGTGCTTGGAATAATAGCCTTATTTTGTTACATGTTAACATTAACTCTTCAACTAAGCCATGTGTTCTCTGTGACACACAATAGACAAACTGACAGTAATTTTATACAATGCAGTAGCTTACACTGCTTTTTACTATATCCAGTTTTTGAAGAACCTCCCTCAGCAAATAATTCACCATCTCCAAACTTTTCTCCTCCACTCAAGACAAGATCCAACTTTTCATTCAATGCTTCAACTCTCTCTTGCACTGTTAACAGACATAAACACACACAAGTTAGATATTTCTACATTTGATTTCAGGTTAATTTTGATTTAACCTAGGTTAATTTTCAATTTCCTTTGTCTCCTAGCCCTAATTATTCATGAATAAGGGCTAGGAAACAAAGCAAATTAAGAATCAACCTACCGTAGGTTAAATCAAAATTAACCTGAAATCACAGTTGACAGTCTGTAACATACATGATGATATGCTGGTGAAATGAGCGCAAAAATAATAACCTAGCTCCCTTCTGTACACTCGGGCAGTAAAACAAGAAGGCCTCGGAAGTTAGGCATTATCCTATATATAAGTCTCTTAGCTCAATAGCAACTAGACCAATTCCAATATATTAACATTCAAACTTGGCTGCATCAGGCTTGGGGGAATAAAACAAAAGAAATCATCTTGAGGCTCAATAATGAATTCTTTTGTTTTATTCCCCCAAGCCTTGGAGCCAAGTATGAATTTTAATATATCGAAAATTGTGTATTCTGCCATTCACTATTTGTCAGCTCCCATACTGTACCTTGTTTGTACCTCAAAGTTTTGCATAACCTTTGTTTTTAATTTCTTCTGGGTATTACAGTCATTCAAGGAGAAAAAAAAGACATTCACAGGGATTATGAAAAAATTTAAAATTTTGTGGGGGCAAACAAGGTGCATTATGCACGATGTGAAAATTGCAAAGGACCTTTAAAATATATTCATAAACTTTTTGATATAAGCTGATCTGAAAACAACAAACATAACGAGGTAAAACTAAGTATTGCGGGTATTTTGTATTCTTTTTAGTTTTACGAGATCCTTTTTAAAAACCATTTTTTGTATGAAAAAGTTATCTCAATAAAGATTATTATCATTATTATTATTATTATTATTATTATTACTATAAAACCACGATTTATCTTGTAAGGAAAATAGAAAGTTAACTACACTGTTGAATCCAACCATTTTCAAACCCTTGGTATTTGAAATTACCGCTAATTTGGACCAAATTTAACTTTCATTTACTATTCACAACTGTGATTTTTACCCCTGAATTTTTCAAACCTCTTGGTATTTCAAACCAAATTTGCTTTTTCAACTTGGTTCAAAAGATCAGGATTAATTCCACCAAAACAACAAAATGTACGTATTAACATCATGCAATTCTTAGCAAATGAAGTGATGTTGAATCCAAGTGCTTGCCAATTAGTAACATAAAATTGGCCACAGGAAAGCAGTCTCCAGAGACTTGTTAAACAATGTTATGGCTAGCATGTTGTGACATACAAAGGCAATTTACGTCATCAGTTTAGGACAACAAATCAACAAGCAGTTGTCTTGTTACACAACAACTTTTCAAGATAAAAATAGCCAGGTCTCGATGTTTAGAAGAAAGGAATATAAACTTTAAAAAGCCATATTCACTGAACTATCAGTTAAATTTTAGCATGAATTGACTAGAAATGTTATAAAGACTCACATACAAGTAAGCTTTATACTTTACCAATATGCATTTGAATAGACTGTGTGTAGGTAAGTCAAATTATTTACGGGTTACTAATTAAGTTAACCTCATAGGCAACATCAAGAATGAAGTATTCTCCGGTAACTTCAAAATAGTTCGCAGTGACAAAAAAATAAACGTTCGTGCGATTTGTCCAACAGTCAGAAATCCGAATTGAACTTTTACAGCCGTGTTTGCTGCCACCACAAAGAGAATTGCCGGCAGTAAAAGTAAGTAACACAGTATGGAAAAACATGAATTACTTACAAGCAAGGTTTTCAGCATGCATACATTCAAATTCTCTTTCTATCTGAACAAACAGCGACCACAATCGAGAGCGAACATCTGAAGGCAGAGAGCTCTCGCGATCCTGTTCATATCCATCATGTCGCATTCTTTCTGAGCCCATTCTGTTCGGCGAGCGAGTTCGTCTAATCGAAAGCCGTTTAGGCTTAATCTTGATGCTGCCCGCTTGTTGCTTACTCATCTCTTGGGAACAGGTTGATAAATCTACAATACAAATTTATTCCTTCAGAAAGAAAGGAAGAGTACTAAATTCCAATCAGTTTTATCAAAGTGTGCCGCTGACCATGCAGAGTGAATCAAGTCTCTGGTCACCTGCCCCCGGGGGGGCACATGGGTATTTTTTGGATGGGTACGGCTGCCCGGGACTCCAAATTGGCACCCCGTTCTAAAAACAATTTCCCCTAAAATTGATACCCCGTTCTAGAAATGGGCCGATTTTTTTATACCCCGTTCTAGAATTCGCCCTAAAACTGATACCCCGTTCTAGAAATGGGCCAATTTTTTATACTTCGTTCTAGAAAGTTTGTAAATTGAAATAGCCCTGTTTTGTAAAAAGATATTTCTTTATTTGTTCGACTTACATCAAATAAATGCTTCTTCATAATCAGCAACAATTTTAGGCAGAAGCAGGAGCCCGGCAGAAGATAAAGCCTTGATCCACAATTTTTTAAACCCCGTTCTAGAAAACGCCTCTGAAATGTATAGGTAATGTATGGGAGTACCCCCCCGGGGAACCTGCTTACCATTCGGCTTTCTGCATTTGGCGTTCCACATCTTGAAGCTTCAAATCAGCAAACAGATTGGGTAAACTGAACTTTCTTTACCTTAAACAATTTGTAGCTTCCAAACATGTGTCGCTGGGGCTGCTCTGAAAAAAGTAAGGTATGTCAGGTTATTACGCCTTTGAACTACTGAGAACCAAATGCATGTGAAAGCATGTTAAATGAAAAGGTTTCATTGGAATGGTCACGACCGGCTGATTATTACGTGCACAAGTTAGTCGTCCACAAGTTAGTATATAGACGCACAGATCAAGCCTACAGGTACCTAAAAAACAAACTCTTGCTAGAAATCAAGAAACGTGGTATAAAGCAACTCATCTAAGCGAGATTCGCTTTAAACTGGCTTCCATCTGATTACTTCGATTCAAATTTACAGATATTCAAGTGCAGGTTCTGTGGAACTAAGTATTGTCAAGCATGCGGCAGAGGAGATTTTCATGGTGTAATGACGGATAGAACAGTTTGTCAAGTTTGTTTTCAGGTATTATAGAATAGAACTGGCCTTTTTAGCGTCAAGGAGATTTCAATCGGGGCACTAAACAAAAACACAAAGGACAAATTCTCCTTTCTAACATGGCAAAACTTTCACCCTTTAAGCCCTAAGGGTGATCAGCATCGAATTTCTCCTTGCAATATCACTACTGGACAAAAGACATTTCGAGTCTCGCGTCACGCAATCGCACGCGTGAGTTTTTAGTGATCAGATTTCATTTTTTTGATTGACAGTTACTCTGATTTTGTAATTCACACGCGGTCGGGTTTTTGTTGTTGTCATGAGTTGTTATCAGAACATGTAAGTTTCAGGAGCCGTAAAATTAAAACCGTGAGTTTATTTAACCGACGAGATATCGTTTGCTGTCTTCGCAACATTTTTTGGCGACCACGACGGGAGAAACCGAGAGACCGTTTTGAAGAGTTACCGGGAGATTCATTCACCGTACGCAAGCACTGTGGTAAGCTTGAATTTTTGATTTGTGATTTCGCCGCTCAAGATGAATGCCGATGCAGAAGAAACTGGCGGTGAAAATGGTCCGGGAACCGAACAGACCGAAAACAAGGACGATGAAGAGAAACTGGAAAGAGAGAAAGTGTTATTGGATCTGAAAAAACAAAAGAGACTACGAAAAACCGAGATGACAAAAATTCGCCATCACATGGAGAAGCTTTGCATCACGCCGAAGGATTCGCCGAAGGACGTAGGCGCTATTGAGAAAGATATTGAGCAACTTTGGTCGCTTCTGGAAAGCACACTGGAAATACTGGATGAACTGTGTGTTGTTTATTTGAAAAATGGAGAGGAAGCAAATAAACAGGCGTCTATGGAAGAAGGAAAAACGCTGGAATCGGAAATTCAAGCCGCAATTGAAAAGGCACACGAGGCCGTGAAATCACACGCTCAAATTTCTGTCGCGACTGCTTCGCACAGTGAATTTGTCGCTCATTCAAGTCCGCCGATCGTTTTGCAGGGTTCGCTCAACCCAGTTTTGCCTCCAACGCCTTCCCAAAATTCGCACAGCAGTCAAGGAGAAATAAACGTTCCTGAAAGCCCGCAAATCAGTCATTCCGCGAATCATCGCCTGAAGCCATTGAAAGTACCGACGTATGGTGGAGACAAGACGAAATTTGAGGAGTTTTGGGGCTTGTTTGAAAGTCTGGTGGACCAGTCCAAAGAATCAGTCAACCTAAAAATGGCGAGATTGAGGCAGAGCTTGTCCGGCAGCGCGCTGGAAGCGATTCGAGGGCTTGGGGTGTCAGAACCAGAATATGAAGAGGCAAAGGAAATCTTGATAGCCAAGTTCGGCGGTCAGCGGCGGCAACTGCAGGCCTACATGGACCAGCTGGAAAAAATGCCCAAAATGGGAAACAACGACATTCAAGGATTTGAAAAGTTTGCAGATTTAATACGTATTACTGTGGTTAAGCTTAGGGCCGAGGGGCGCGATGGAGAGCTTGGAGAAGGAACACTTCATAGCCTGTTAGTGAAGAAGCTCGCGGAAGTTCAAGTACAAGGGTACAGCCGTTGGCTACAGAAACAGAGCCGGGAGCGATCTGTTGTAAGTTTGAGGGATTGGCTTAAGGAAGAAGTACACATCCGCGTTGAAGCTAAGGAGATGGCGCATGGCTTATCGGTTACAGAGAAATCTGATGGATGGCAACATTCAAATCGAAATCCAAACAATCGAAACAGGCCCAGAAATTTTCACGTCAGATCAGATTTCGCCAGGAGACCACCAGGCTCAGGCCAGCCTACCCGAAAACCGCCGTGTCCGTGCTGTGGTTCCCCGAATCATGGAGTATGGGCCTGCTTGGTTTTCCAACAGAAAAGTTACGATGACAAATGGACACTGGCTAAAGAAAAACGATTGTGTTTCCGGTGTTTAGGTGATGATCACCAGGGAAAGTTCTGTACGAAGTCACAAACCTGCCAAATCAACGGTTGCCGGGGAAATCACCACCGTCTCTTGCATGAGAATCCGCCTGCCACGAACCCACCCATGGGGACTGCTCAACCAATGATCAGCTCTAACAGCTACCCGTCATTTACTCCATGGGAGGGGGCAGTCGGCCCCGTTTTATCACCCGAGGGTGAGGACAGTCGTGCCTCGCGAGCGATGACTACTCACAACCCGAGAAGCCCAAAAGAAGCCTACTCACTGCGTACCGTTCCCGTGTGGGTGAAGGCACAAGGAAAAAAGCTTAAAGTGAATGCAATCCTAGATGATGCCTCAAACGAGACATTCTTGAACGAAGAAGTGGCCGGAGCCCTTGGACTAAAGGAGTCTTATCAAACCGTGAAAGTTCATGTATTGAACAATTCTGTAGAGACGTTTCAGACTATGCCGTTAAAAGTAGAGATCGAAAGTGTTAATGGTCAGTTTACAAAGGAAATTGAAGTTAAGACCTGTCCCCGCAATGTCACTGGAAATTACCAAGTGGAGAATTGGAATGCGAATAAAGGCAAGTGGCCTCACCTTGCACAGTGCGACTTCGCGTCACCAGCAAAAGACGGCTTGGTAGATTTGTTGATCGGTGTTGATAATGCTGACTTGCATTACTCGTTTGCTGATGTACGTGGAAAGGTGGGTGAACCGGTGGCGCGCTTGGGTCCGCTTGGGTGGACTTGTATCGGACCTCCAGATGGTAGAGCGGAGACTGGAACAAGAACGCATACAATTCGAACACTGTTTACAAGGGATGTAGGGCCGGTTAGTGTAGCAGGTGGTTGTTGTGATTTAGATGGAACGCTTAGGAGGTTTTGGGAGATCGAGAGTTATGGAACTGAGCTAAATGACCGAGTCGTGTGTACTGCAGAAGAGAGATTGGCCTTAGAAAGGGTTAGCAGCTCAGTCTGCTACAACGGTGAGAGATACAGTGTTGCTGTGCCGTAGAAAGGACAGAGGCCTCAACTTCCCGATAATCGTCAGATGGCAGAATCCCGTCTTCTCAGCACAGAGAAAAACCTAAAAAAGAGAGAATTTGTTGAGAGAGAGTATAAGAAGACCATCGAGACTTATGTGGAGAAGGGGTACCTGCGTAAAGTCCCAGAAAATGAAGCACCGCCCCCTGAAGTTTGGTACCTACCACACTTTCCGATTGTTAGGATGAGCAAGTCTACAACCAAAGTAAGGATAGTCTTTGACTGTTCCGCCAAATACAAAGGAATCGCTCTTAATGATGTCATTCATGCTGGGCCGAAACTTCAGAGAGAACTCTTTGATGTTCTGATCCGCTTCCGCCGTAACCCGGTTGCCCTTGTCTGTGACATTCAAGAGATGTACCTCCAAATAGAAATTGAGTCTGAAGACCGACCGTTGTTTCGAATCCTGTGGCGAGACGGAGAAACAGGCCGCAACCCAGATGTGTATGAATTCTCTAGAGTTGTTTTCGGGAAGAACTCAGCTCCCTTCGAAGCCCAATTCATCGCCCAGGAGAATGCCAGGCGGCACCAAACCGAGTTCCCATTAGCTGCAGAAACTGTCCTTCAGTCCACCTACATGGATGATTCGTTAGACAGTGTTGAGGAGGACGAGAAAGGAGTCGACCTGTATCACCAGCTTAATGCATTGTGGGCAAAAGCAGGCATGCACGCCCGAAAATGGGTGTCGAATTCAGCAACGGTGATGGCAGCCATACCCGAGGAGGACCGAGCCACAGAAGTGGACATAAAAGACAGTAAGGATACAGTAACGACAACGCTTGGCTTACAGTGGAACAGCACCGATGATTTATTGGCCGTGCCTGCAACACCCGTGACCGAGGGCTACCCAATTACTAAGAGGAGTGTTTTGAAGAAAATTGCAACTGTTTTTGACCCGCTTGGCCTGATAAGCCCTTTCGTCGTACAAGCGAAGATTATGCTCCAAGAACTGTGGAATCGTGGCTACGACTGGGATGAGGAGGTTCAGGACGAAGTGGCTAATCGTCTTCAGGTCTGGTTCTCACAGCTGTCATGCCTAGAAAAGGTCAAGATTCCACGGTGTCTGCAAAACCAGCAACCAGTCAAGTCGAAGGAGGTGGTGACCTTTGTTGATGCCTCAACACAGGCCTATGGAGCTGCCTCCTACTTACGCTGCGAGTATGAAGATGGTACCGTGTCCGCACAGCTGATAGCTTCTAAGAGTAAGGTTGCCCCGCTTACCCCCATGACCGTGCCAAGGCTGGAATTAATGGGAGCCATAGTGGGTTTAAGGTTAACCCAGTCCGTGTCCAGAGTCCTGGAACTACCCGTGAAAGCAGCGTCGTTATTTTCCGACAGTACAGACGTGCTATGGTGGATTCGTGGAAGAGGCCGAGACTTTCGACCCTTTGTGGCAAACCGTATTGGGGAGATACAGATTAGTACTGAACCGGTACAGTGGCAACATGTCTCCACCGACAAAAATCCTGCAGACCTGTGTTCCCGAGGAACGAGCCCAGCTGAGCTTGCTAAATCCGAACTATGGTGGAATGGCCCGGAATGGCTGATGAAGGAGAAAAGTGAGTGGCCTAAGATGGAGTTAGCCGAAAGCCCGAAAGTGATGCCCGAAATGAAGTCGACAACAAAACAGCAACAGGGTTCTACCACCCTCGTGACAGTGCAAGAAAACCAAGCTCAGAGGGACAAGCCAAGTCAGGGTGGCAGTGTTCCAGTCTGGAGATTGAACCCGAAACGCTTCTCAAGTTGGAGCCGACTGGTGAACCTACATGCTAGAGTAAGGAGGGCGCTCCACAACATGTCGAAGAGGGGTCCGCGACAGACCAGCAAAGCATTGTCACCGTGTGAAATAAGAGAAGCTGAGGCAGAGGTGGTGCAATCCTGTCAGCGCGAAGCATTCCCTGACGAATGCAAAGCTCTAGTGACCGGGAGACCAATACTGACCAAGAGCCGACTAATGAAGTTGAATCCTGTGTTAGATGAAGAAGGCTGTATCCGTTCAAATGGAAGACTCCAGTTCGCAGAGTACCTGCCTTATGATGTGCGATTTCCAATGATACTGCCTCGAGGACATTGTGTCACGAAGCTCATTGTCAAGCATTATCATGAACAGGCTAACCATACAGCAGGAACCAACTTTGTCTTGTCCCAAATCAACCAGAAGTTTTGGATCATTGCAGCCCGGGAAGAGATCCGAGAGTGGGAGCGAGAGTGCAACATGTGCAAACGAATGCAGAGCAAGACCGCTACACAGATCATGGCACCGATTCCAGGGATCCGTCTTCGCTTTACCTTCCGTCCCTTTGACCAAACAGCCGTTGACTATGCTGGCCCCTTTACAACCGTACAAGGACGAGGTGTGCGCCGACAGAAGAGGTGGCTGTGTTTGTTTACTTGTCTGTCAACCCGTGCGGTCCATTTGGAGGTGGCTTTTGGTTTGGACACCGACAGTTTTCTGAATGCCTTTACACGCTTTACAAGCAGACGGGGAGCGCCAAAGGAAATGATAAGCGACTGTGGGACCAATTTTGTTGGAGCCGTCAACGAACTAAAAGAACTGATCAGTAAGCTGGACCAGGACAAGATTCAGCAAAGCACAGCCAATCGAGGTGTAACATGGAGATTCAACCCCCCCGGGGCACCACACTTTGGTGGCATTCACGAGGCCATGATAAAGTCGGCCAAGAAAGCTATTTACGGAGTAATCGGAACGAGTGACGTAACTGATGAAGAGTTAATTACCGCAGTGACTGGAGTGGAAGGACTGCTCAATGCACGACCGCTCACCTACCAGTCAGCCAACCCCCAGGACATTGTACCGCTGACTCCAAACCACTTCTTACACGGACAGTTGGGCGGTCAATTCGCACCTGAAACCGTTGATACCACCGAGTTCAGTCCACGAAAACGTTGGCGAAAGGTCCAGGAGATAATTTCCCAAGTCTGGAGGAGGTGGCTACAAGAGTACCTTCCTTTGTTAAGCAGAAGGCCAAAGTGGACCGAAGTGGTCAAGGATCTGAAGGTGGATGATGTTGTTCTCGTCCTGGATTCTAAACTGCCAAGAGGACGATGGCCTCTAGGACGCATCATCGAAACTTATACAGGAAGGGATGGCCACATCAGAGTCGCTAAGATCCAATGTGGCGCAAGCACCATCGTTAGACCAATTCATAAACTGGTGCCCTTGCACGAAAGTTAGAACACTGAACATTTCTCGTTGTTATAGTTTTCTGTTTCAATCTTTTATCGAACAATCACACTGATCCTTACCTCCCAGTGTGGGGAGGGGGAAATGGACAAAAGACATTTCGAGTCTCGCGTCACGCAATCGCACGCGTGAGTTTTTAGTGATCAGATTTCATTTTTTTGATTGACAGTTACTCTGATTTTGTAATTCACACGCGGTCGGGTTTTTGTTGTTGTCATGAGTTGTTATCAGAACATGTAAGTTTCAGGAGCCGTAAAATTAAAACCGTGAGTTTATTTAACCGACGAGATATCGTTTGTTGTCTTCGCAACAACTACTTTGTAAAACAGAGTGTTCATGAGAATTACTGAAATGATCACAGGAGATGAATCAATGGCTTTATATTTTATCAACTTCTCCCCCCTACTTCTGTAGGAAATCAACAGGGGCAACAAATGAGAATTCAAATTTTGATCCTACGGTTTAAGGGGTTAAAAAATTGGCTTCGTTAAGAGAGGATAAGGACACCCAAATTTCTGAAAGATGTGCTCTTTGTGAAACTTGAAAGGTATTACACCCGGACAGTTTACTGAAGAGAACAAAGAAAAGTGTTTGCTTAATTCACTAAATGACAGATCGTTTACAAAGCAGGCTCGTTTCAATTCATTAGAAGAGAAATGTGGCAATCCCTGAATCACCTTGTGTAACTAATCTCCAAATAGATCTTTTGAGTAGAATTAGTTCTTATTGTTTTTGTTTAATCCTTTAATTAGCCCAGGATCATACTTCGTAAGGTTTTATGTAAATTGGTTTGTTCCAAAGGAAACTGCTGTGCTCCATCAAGAAGATGAACCAGGGGACCTCGCTATAAAATTGACCGGCTTGGGGGTAACAGCTGCAGAGTTTGGTCTCACTTGTGCATGGTTTTCAGGGGGCAAAGCCAAGATTTTTTCCAGTGAAAGTCTCGTTAATAGTAGTGTCTCAAACAGACCTCCTCAATAGTTCGTCGTAAGTCACTGCCATGTGACAAGCCAAAAGAACGACTAAAAGGGAGGCTATTTTTAAGGATGCTAAGTTAACCAGGGTGTCGAGTAAAGGTGTGTCTTATTACTTTTTTAAATGTTGTGTCTTAATACTTAATGTCATCATTACGAGTTTCAGCCTAAATGCCAAGGAGAGAGAATTGGACAAGACCCAGGAAAATCTGCTCAGAAGAAAAGAACAGTCAACAAGAAAACAGTCAAAGCTGAAACAATCACAAGACACGAGAAAAGGATAAATATCAACACCCTAGTTAAAAAAATCCATAGATTGTTTAAAACAGGTTTTTTTCTTACTGCAGAGGAAAATGTGAGCCGAAAACGCCCGAGCTTATCGGACGCTAGCGAATTGTAATATCGTTTTCAGATTTCAACTCATGTCAATAGCA
>NC_133203.1:47471365-47476365 GCF_958299795.1 Porites lutea
AGGTTAATGGTTTCAACCTAGTTTCATTCTAAATGTAATAATTTTTTATTGTATCTTGAGCCAAATATATGTGCATTATCATGCATAAGGAGAATATTATTTTAACCTCTCGAAACATAATTTATATACTTTAGGTTTATCTTTTTAGGTCTGGAAAGCACTTCATCTGAAAGTTGCAGCTTGCCTAACACTTCAACTATTGCATCTACATGTAATTTAACATGTGAGTTTACACCTTGAACTTATCAATCATAAAACTGCTGTAACAGTGCTGCATTATGTATGAAATATATCTGTCTGATTTCGTGGCCACTAGGTTTTCGCCCGGCACCAGGCACAGCCCAGCTCCAGGCCAGTCCAGTGACCAAAAGAGTGAGGAGCTTGGCATCTTGGTTGGTACAGGTGGATAGCCCAGGGACTGATCTAACAGTGGGTGGGTGGATCAGGCCTGGGGCAAAACTAGTGGGGTAGGGAGGGGGCTGTTTTTGACACATCCCCTTCAGTAAGCAACAGTGTTCACGAGAGGCTTTGACTGGCAACAACCTTGTTCTTACTTTGCCCCAGCCAACTGAATTAGGCCTCTGCTGAGAATGATTATCATGATAATTATTGCAGAGCTCAGTGGGGGTGGCAGACAGTCACCCAGTGTCCTGGGTGGTATATCAAAGTCTTGGTACCAAGGACACACTTAGCATAGGACCTGTAGTGACTCACTGAAGCCATGTTTACATAAATTCAGTCAGATATATATATATAATTTTTTTTTTCAAATTATAATTATTAGACCCTGGCAGTGCATCATCAAAAATCGACACTGACAGCTGCAGTGACAATTCATCAATATCATCAGAATCTGATTCGACAGAGGATGAAGATACAGTATTGGATGACCAGATTTCTCCAAACAGCTGCGGTGTTGAGTCTCTTGTTGATTATGGATTAAATGGGGACAACCTTGATTGGCAGAGGAGACCATCTATTTATTCAGCAAACAGGGACACAGAGTCTATTCATTGGTTTAATGTGCTCTGCTACGATAACAGGGTTAGCAACTGGAATTTGGATGATAACCAGCCTATCCGACCAATCTTGGACCTGCCTAATGCAAGTTTCCTTCCTTCACATGAGGAGCATGCAAAGTTACGTGCTGACTACATTGTCTTGGCATTGCGTATTATGGTAAAAAACTGTGAGTACTTCAAGAAGTTTTCAAAGATTGTTCCAGCTCATATCCCTCACCAATACAGCAAAGAGATGAGGAAACAATCTCAAGTTGTAAGTTTATACACTAGACAGCTTAGCAAACAGCAGAGATGGTTAAACAAGTGCAACTCCTTTTAAAATACACATCTTCCTTGCATTTCCAACTGTATATCCTGTCTGCTTTTAAAAGTGATATGGTAAAACAATTCTGTAATACATTACCAGTAACATTATTAAATATTAAGACACTTCTTCAAAACAACTTCAAGACTCTTTTACTTTACAACCTTACCTTCCCATCTACAGAACCTTTATTACCAACAGGAACTTAAATAAACTGTGATTTATGAATAGAAACTACTGGTATTATCACCCAGTTGACTCCTTTTTTTGGTGTAATCTGGTAATTCAACAGATCCAACTTGGTTTGCTTGATAAGAATGAAAACAAAAGCCATGAAATGCTTGAAATCCTACAGCACTGCAATTCTCAGTATGTACCAAAGGTCAAAGACTCCAGTACAGATGGTCCTGATCAATACAAAGTCCTCCACAAAGTTGCATTTGGTGGTGACCATTTAACTGTTGAACGTGGAGTTAGTGCCTCTGCTGCTGTTGCTGACTCTGACACTCCTTTTGAAAGGCTTGAAGGACTAATCTTGAAGCATGAAGACTTTCATTGCGAAATGAATATTCTCCAGGTAGGTTATATCTTTATTAAACTTAAAACAAATTTTTATCTCAAATGCATTTAGACTTAAGCAACAGAATAAATGGACCCTTTATTTGCTAGTAAAATCATTTAACTATAGAAATAAGGGGGGAATCTTACATGCAGATAGTAAACCTGGTCCTTGTCCTTGTAGGATAGGCCAGAATAACCTAGGTGAAATAGACTGTTTTTCTTACTGTACTTAATGAATCTAGAGTGTAAATTTTTTATTTATTCATTTCTTTCTTTTTCACTGACAGGTAAGTGATTGAATGATCTTATTCAGTTTTATCTAGAGAATCTACTATTTTAATAGAGGGTTTTCACCTACATGGCTATCCAGTGGTGTAGGCAAAGTTATCAGAGAAAAAAAGGGGTTGACATTTTAATAACTCACATATCTTAGGTTATTGCTTGGGATACCATGATGGCCACAGTAACATTGTTTTGGGATACCAATATAGCTGTCATGATTAAAGTTGTTTTTGATTTATTTGGGGCAACTGACATCAGCTTTTACCCATTTGATTTTTAGACGTAGTAATAAAGAAGCTGGAGCTGAAGTCCAGGCAAAAGAAGTTCATATCACCATGTCACCAAAGTTAAACATCCAAAAAGCTCTCTTTATTGCTTTGTATATCAGTTCTAAATAAAGTTATTTACATCAATTCTTTATATTTAGATGATTTTTGACTACATGTACAAGGGTAATAGTGCAGGCGACAAAGGTACCTTGTTCCAGCTAAAATGCAGATTGAACAGGAAAGATGTAGATGAAAAGGTCAACAAGTCTTATCACGGTTGTGAATCATTTTTCAGTACAGTAGTTGATGGGTATGTGGTGTTTGCGGCTATGGAGTATTTTGGAATGACAAGTCCAGATGGAAATCCAACCCAAAATGTCCCTGGTGCAGATGGTTCTCAGCTGATTAAAAAAGTTGGAGAAATGGTGGATAAGTTTGTTCTTTTACAAGTTCAGCCAGAAAAAATCCTGTTAGAAGACACAGTAAGAAATGAAGATCATCAGAGATACAGATGCAGGTATCCAGGTTGTGACAAAGTTTATGTGCAAGAAAAAAGGCGGGATAATCATGAAGTGAATGTCCATGCAATCCACATTCAAGACCAGAGTCCAGAGAGAAGCCCACCAAATCCAAGAGATGAGGATGGCATATTCAACTACTCACACAACATTCTTAAGACAGGCCTTCTTTTGAGAGACTTTCAGGATGCTGTCAAGGAAGGAGACGGAGGGCGAATTGAGTACATTTGGAAGTTTCTGATGTTATATTTTAAAGTGTGTGGGAAAACCAAGTATGCATTGGTTGCTATACGTCTGCATGCCCAGCTCAATGCACTGCTAACCCCAAGAGAGGCCCATTCCCTTAGATGGAACCGCACCCTAAACCTGAGAGGTGGAGTGGGAAGAAATGTTCCAATAGATCAGGTCATGGAACACAACATCAGGGAAACAAAAGAGCTCATGTATGCTCATGGAGCAAACTTAAATTTCAGTTCTGCCCAGACCTATAGCAGGGCATCCAATCCCATCAAAGAAACTATCCTCAACTTTGATGACCAGATTAAGTTGAAGAAGCAATCCTCCAAACACAAGAGGAAAAAGGATGAAGATATTTTTGTAGTCATTAAAACTTTACAAGAAGTAAACGCTCTGAAGGAAATTCCAGGAAGAAGACACCAAGGCATAGGGACACTTCCCAAAGATCCAATTTCTGCTCTTGATTTCAAGGACCTGAGTCTCTGGCTTACTAAACATAAGAAAACCTGGGTTAATCTTCACACTGATTAGAAAATAATATTTAACTAAATCACTGAGTACTACATCAGCCATGGGTTACAAAATTTGTAACCCATGGCTGATATAGAAGAGAAGTAATTTTATTATAAGATATATTTTTACAATATGTCATTTGTATAAATTAAATTAATTTCAAAAAAATCAAAGTTACATAATATGAGATTTTCTATCAAGCTATTATTTTATTTATGATTGGCTTGATTTTTCCCCTAACTAAGGTGCATGATTGGACATTTTTTGAAATAATTACGATGCAATATTAACAATTTTTCCTTTTATTTGTGATATTTCACAATTTTCCTATTGTAATTCTCCTAATATCTAAGAATAATATTACCCATTGATAATTATTGTAAATCTTTAAATACCCTCTTCAGACAGCTAAAAATCTTCAATGCATGGTCATCATGCCACACAGTAAGTGTCTCTAAAATACCTTCTACAGAACATAATTTATCGCAATTATCAATTGTTTCCTGTATAAGACAGTCAGAGAAGCAGGTCAGTTTGTCAATACTAGAATACATACAATGGCGATTTGAATCTTGAAATTCCTTTCTTAGTTCATCTTGACATTCTCTAAGCAGACTCTCGAGTTTTTTCATTTCACCTTCTGTTACATCCCTTACTTTAGCATTTGCTGGTGTTGGTCCTGTTGCCTTTAGACATCAGAAAAGTCATGCTTGTTGTGTCTTCTTTACATTCTGCTTGCCCACACTGACAGTCTTTGGCACAGATGTCACAACACAAGTGGCTTGGAATGACTTTGTTACTTTCATTACTATCACAAAAAAAGGCGAGGATTTTTTCTCGCCTGCAAGTTGTACACTTGATAAAATCCAACATCTCTGGGTCACAAAGTCGAAGCTGACGACCGTGGAAAAGAAGTACTGCCTCAGAATTTCCCCCATCTCTACCCGCTCTGCCAAATGCCTGCACATATGATTCAATGTCGTTTGGAGGACCATAATTGATAACACGATACAAAGATTTAAAGTCAACTCCCATTCCAAGGGCACTTGTGGCAATGACTATTCGAACACTGCCTTGTGGATCTTTTAAAGATGATAACACATGCTGCTGGATATTTAATGATGTTCCACTGTGATACATTGCAACAATCCTACTTGTTGATTTCTTTGGTGAATTAGTTGGCCAGTAGGCTTTATCTTGTAAGGAATTCATGAAAAAGTTATAAAGTTCCCCACAAGTCTGATAGTCTTTAACATAAATCAAAGTCCTTGCACATTCAACCCCTTTTCTACTA
>NC_133203.1:47481365-47518865 GCF_958299795.1 Porites lutea
TGTTGAACAATAGTTCGGCGTAACTCATCATGGGACATTTGAATTCCTTTGATGAGGTCAAGCTGCTCTGAAAGTGCAAAAAACATGCAGTTCCCCTCCCCTTGATTGTCAGAAATCGCAAAACCTTTCTCCAACGCAGTTGTCTTTAAAGCCTGCGACAGCTTAGTTTTGCTGGACTCTATGCGTGCTTCCAACAGGATTTGTTGAAGTGCAAGGAAAATGGGTTCACCTGTAAGCAGAAGATGAAAAAGACAAAATAAGATAGAGGTTATTTCACGCCAGTTTAATAGGAGATAGTGATAATGATAATGATAAAGAATTTGTATAGTGCTAGAACTATAACATATTCAAAAGCGCTTAACATTAAGTTACAATTAAAAAAATTCCTGAAAAGCTAATAATAACAATAACAATAATAAAAAAATTCCATGCTATGCAAAAATCTAAAAAATAAAAGTCTAAAATTCTATACAAAATTAAATGAAAATATTCAAAGCATTAAACTTCAGAGTCATTCTAGTAGATTATAAGCTTTCCTAAAAAGGAATGCTTTAAGATGCTTTTTAAAAGTGGCGAGGCTGCTATTTGTTCTTATAGTCAATGGCAGCGAGTTCCATAAAACAGGTGCAGCACTGTGCGCTGGTCTGAAGCTTAAAACAGTCGACAATTTCAGAAAAATTACTGTGGTTTTAAAAGAACAAAGTAACTTCACTCTACTGCAAAAATATATTTTGGCTTTGGTTTAATTGGCAAAGCAAACAATGACATCACCTGCCATCGGTCCAGTTGCAGCATCTTTCTCAAAGTCATTCTTTAGAACGTCATCTTCTCGTTTTTTTTCAACACCTACAAAAGTTTAAAATTAGCAGTAAATTTAAATGGTTTGGCCTGAAAGCGGGAGAGGGAAACATTATTTACGTCAGTTTACTTGGAGATGCTACACTAAGCATTGAAAAGCTAAAAGTACCCGAAAAATCGAAAGTGCCCTGGTTTAACAGAAGAAAATAACCTCACTCTACTGGTTTAATTGACAAAGAAAACAATGAAATTACCTGCTATCGCTTCTGTTGCAACATCTTTTTCACAGTCGTTCTGTGGAACGTCATCTTCTCTGTTTTTTTCAAGACCTGTAAAGTTTAAAAAATTGATGATTTACAGAAAACTATGTCACTCTTAAAAAAAATGAACGATTCCAACCTTCATTTTTTGTGACAACCCACCATTGCTGCTCGATATGAATAGAAATCAGATGACTTTGATGTATCGCAATCTTATAGAGTCAAAATTTTAACTGATCGTTAACTCTTCCAATTGTAGCCAATATGTTATAAAATTATACATGAAAGTTTTAAAAAATGGAATTGATCAGCCGGTAAAAAATATCTTGATTGTTAAACAAAATCTCCTCATCAGTAACCCAAGGAATGTATGAAGAACAGTGTGGAGAATGTGAATCCCTATATTAAGAATAAAAGTTTAACAAAAATATTTCTGCAGGGATGCACATGGACCACGAAACATAATATAGTAAAAATTTTTTTTTTGCAATCGCTAAAGCAGAAGCAATGGACATACAGCGATGAATTATGAAGGCCAAATGGAGGATAATACTGAAAAGATACGCATTTGAAAATCATCAGGTACTAATTATTATTATTATCGTTACTTTTCTATCGGTAAATTTGATTTCTTACCATAGACCATCTTCCACATCCTGTCAACAAGGGACTGGCACTGTTTCTCCCAAGAGAATCTTTCATCATAACTTCTTCGCAGTCTTTGGATTTCCTCAAGCCGCTGCGCCCTTGATTTTTGACGGATGGCTGCAATTGCCTTTGCCCATTCCTTGGGGTCATCAGAGTCGATCACAAATGATTCACCCATTGGAAGACCACGCAGTGCTTTTCCAAATCCAGAGTTTCCACTAACTAGAATGGGAAGACCAGCTGACATGGCCTCCAATGCTGTCAAACCGAACCCCTCAGTTCTTGATGGCATAATGGCCAGGTCGACTTCACAAAACAATTCTCTCAATCTTTGTTTGTCTTTCACAAATGATCTCACAATCAGCTGGTTCTTTGAAATGGCAGTCTGGAGTAAGATTTCTGCGACGTCATCCTGCCTTCCATCGGATGCACCAACGAAAACAAGACTATAGGAACTGTCCTTCAATTCAACTATGGATTGAGCGGCAATGTCGTATCCTTTAAGACTAAAGTCTTCAAAATCACCGCGACCGAAGGTTAACACTTTGAAATTCATATTCTCTTGTTCAGAATGCTCAACATCTGAAAACTCTGTAAAGGAACCTGGTATTAATTGAAAGATTTCTCGACGAGATGAACGCAACTGCGACGAGATCGCGTGTTTCAATTTGGGTCCAACGGCTACAACGAGATCTGCAATTTGACAAAGTTCAACCTCAGCTCTGTTCTTCCCTTCTCCCTTGGCAATGGCGCTTGGATAGTTCTTATGCATTGCCAGCTCTTCAGGCTCAGTGTGAACAACCTGCACCCACTTACAGCAATGAGACTTTCTTATAATCTGTGCTTGTCTACCAAGCTTTGCTCCATGGCCGATCACAACCTGAACGTCGAGGTCTTCTGGGGGAACGATCAACCAGTCAAGAGGATCACTGTAGGCAGGAAGGCGCCCTGCTTCCCGGATGGAAATGTTGTGACTTTTGGCAGCTCTCTTATGCTCTTCGCCACACTCAAATTCGGGTACAAGAATGGTGACTTCTACGTATGGGTCTTTTGCCAAATGTATGGCAAGAGTCCTGTTTATTGTTGACAAGCCACCCTTGGACGACCCCCACTCATTCGCGAGAAGGGTAACTTTCAGTACCAGACGCTCTGGACGAGCCTGAGCGGTATCAGGTGATGATGATGGAGTACACGCTTCCTGCGTAGCAACCAAAATTGGATACTTTAAAATAAAAATTTCATATCTGGGGGCTTGTTAGTTTAAATATATGGCTACAGTCACTGTGGCTACTCTTTATAAAGACACAATTTGAAGTAGTATATGTAATCGATTGATATGTAATATGTTAACAGCACTGCTAGAGATTGCATTTCACTGCTACCTACCTTACTTTCTATTTGTGAGAACCACTGTTCTTGTCCCGTAACCGTGAGTACCTCCTCTGCAGGTTTCTTCTTGCAAATCAGAGGAACGCCTTGTCGTAACTCAAGGAGGTGAAGACAATCTTCATGAGAACATGCAATCCGATTGTGGCTTGAGCATTTTTCCCGCTGACAATACGGACAGGCGACCCGAATTTGATACTGCAATCCACCTTTATAGAGATCACGTGACAAAACTTGGAAAGTTGCCTCCACAAACTCACGAACCTGCACCGCCACCTCACTTGTGTCATCTACTGAGATCTGCTGAGGTTGGTTTCTTTGCTTGATAAAAAACTTAATAAACTGCTTCTTACAAATAAGAACAAAATCATGGAAACTTTGCTTCCCAATAACAAACCACGCTCCATTTTGGAACAGGGTAGGGGGCTGTGTTGGACCAGCTTCAGAACACCAACGGACAGATCGAGAAACAAGGCGTGTGAACAGACCATGGGGTACAGAGCCGCTGACAAAGTAAACATACAGGGGACATGGGTCCAGCCTTGAGGGCGCCATGGAACAAAGGGAATCAGGTGACGCTTTGAGATGAGATGGAACAAAATACTTTTCACCTGTCTTTGAAGATGAAAATTTTGCAATCAATCCAAATTGTTCCATCAAATCAAGAATGTCTTTCCTGGCAACACCTTCCAGGAGAAAGTTGGAAAACACAAGATCAACCAGTTCCATGGAGAGAACACCGCTTTCTTTAACTTCCTTCCAGTGCTTGGCAACCTTAGGAACCTAAGACGGAATAAGGTGAAGGACAATAACAAAGCCTTCTTAAAATAGTGATATCTTGGGAGAATTTTGAGCCAGTTAATTAATGCACTTGTGAATTGTAGGTTATTTTATCTAATATTTTAATAAACAAACCAAGAAAAAGATCTAGAGTTTTCCGTTTTTGTGTGGGGACGCATATAAAGAAAAAGTTACGTAGTCTGCCTAGCAAGTACTACTGGGTGAATAAAAGTAAAGAGGATAACCTTCTAAGCAGCCCTTCCGTTTGGTTCGTCACACAATTCTTTCCAATCACGTTAGAAGATTTACGAAGTTAAGTTTTCTTTTCTTTACAACGTTCACCATAACCTCGCGCTGAGAGAAAACAATAGAAACGTGGTTGTCGTGGTAGAAGGAAACAATGTGAAACAATGAAATGTGGAAAAGGAAAAAGGGATGTGGGAAAGTGGAAAAATGTTTTTCGTGGTAGAAAGGGCTAGTGTGGCTTCGTACTCATGAAAGATTAACGATTTGCGCGCATAGTAAACCGGAACAACTTACTAAACAATGAAAGCGGTATGAAATGCAACTTGCATAACTACGTCACAGGCGAGTTAGCGCTTATTCCTTCGACAACCTGAATCAACCAATGAATACTTTTCCTAGTTCTTACATGTAGTCGTCAACTAATAAAAAAGCAAGACCTTCATCTACCAAGAAATAACTGGAAAACCTGTCCAAAGGGTTAAAAATAGCACACGACCTTATCTTAGGGCCTGTGTACATGGAGGTGGGGGACCCCAGGCAGGTGAGGTAACCCGCTTAGGTGGGGTAACCCGCCTGTCCACATAATGTCCCATTTTAATTTGACCACGTTTACATGATAGCTGGGGTGACCGGCAGCGGGTTACCTCACTTACCTAGGGTCCTCCACCTCGATGTAAACTGGCTCTAAGATAAGGTCGTGTGCTATTTTTAACCCTTTAAAGAGATTCAACCGCATTTTATTCATGAGATAAAGACAAAAGGTTATGACGTCATCAGCTTTTATATATTCCAGCGAAGATTCCACCGCAAAAAAAGGCTGATTCTATGCCTAATATACTACTGAGGATAGACTACGAGTAGCCCCTTATTTTCCCCTGGGATATTTGAGCGATTAAAATACAGGAGCGTTTGTCACCTTCCTCGAGGGTGACAAATTTCACGCGCGCTCGCGTAATTCGCTCGCTTCACTATCCCTGAGGAAGAGACTACTTGTAATCTAGTTAAAGAGGGTTGCGTAACGAGCCAAAAGGAAGTCAGCGTAGGAGACAATATTGCTTGGTACAAGCTAAACTTCTTCGTTTTTTTTGTGTAGGTTGAGCAGTGTTATAAATTTTTCGCAATTCGCTTCTCGCGTGCATCAGTTTGGGCGGTGAAAAGTCAGGTTTCCTTTCTATATACAATATGTATTTTCACTCTGTTTGGTTGTCCGATTCCTTTGAGCCTACATAAAAGGTAAATTGCAGGTAAATTGGTTATAAGCTCCTCTTATTGTTAGCGGGTACCTCGTGATGTCACCTGATGTCCTTCGAAATTGAAACAAGAATCCTCTTGGGATATTACAACGTTCAAATAAGAAAGTGCAGTGACAATGTTTCATTGTAATGTTTACTCTTAGTGACGTCAGTATAGCGGGCTGATTACAGGGACGACTGCCCACCAGGTGTTAGCACTAATTCAGTTGTTATAGGTTTGTTATAAGATTTCATTTCAGAATTACGTCGCCTACCCTAACTGTTTTACACTGGGGAAATATTAGGTAGCAGCACAATCCACTACGATTTTGCTGTTTACAAATATTTGAGGAACAGTTAACATTTTCAAAAAGATAGCGGCAATGCACTTGATATAATTATTTATATTAGCTACAGCACGGTTGGAAACCTGTGATGTCATCCAAAATGTGGACCATTATAAACCTTGCAAGTTTTAAAACTCGTTTAAAATCCATTTCTTACCATTTTCGTAAAATCTGGAATAGTTATCAGCTGTCCGAACAATTTTATCAGCCACAGGGTACTCAAGATGACTGTGCTACGGTGCTTGATAATTATCCCCAAGTCATGATAGAAATTGACCATGGTGGTAAACTCTTTCTTATCATGGATGAAGCACTTCTCCTTGGCAAGGGTCCGTAGCTCTGTTATACTCAGGTAATAAACTGGCTTGGAAAGCAAAGCGTTGATAACTTTCTCAAAGTTCAGCCACCTAGTTTACAAAGCCAAAGAGAAAATTGATAGCACGCGTTTAAGTATCCATGTCACATATACACAGTATACCTGTACTGACTAAAGTACAGGACCCAGTTGTGCGAAAGGTGGATAACTCTATCCACTGGATAAATACATGGGTATCTGTCCAAAATCCAGTGGAAAGTGCCATAAGGTTTCCTAATATTTTCCAGCTTAATAGTGATTCGTCGTTTGAACAACCGGGGCCAGAAGCATACAGACGTTCCAAAACATGACAGTATTGATGGTCTTTCCAAACTTAAAGTGAGATCAATATATCCTTAAATAAGCTTAACTAATACAGCTGGTCATGTTCGAAATGGTCACCGTGTGCAGTTATGCAGTTAACTACAGATTGAACGGGTGTGTAATCCACTTTACTTTACCTTTTTAAAATCGACAATCAAATGTACGCAATGCTTTTCAGCTAATTCGAAATAAGATTATAAAACCCTTCAGGGTAGAATATTCCATAAGGCCAGTCAAAACTGCTTTTCACGGTTAACTTGTTTCAATCAACGAGATATTTATTTCTTATGACCGCCAGGTGGCTCATACAGGAATCACTGAATTTTTTCTGTTCTCGCTGTATTTTTTTAACCAAAGTAAAGGACTATACAATGAACCAGCCTTTAGATGTTTTGCGGTCACGCTTTTAAAAGCGTCGCAGTCACTGAGTTACTTAAGACACCTGAAACACATTGCACATCAAACAAAAATCTTAAAGGGACTGACGAAAACAAATGCCATACACATAAACAGTACTTTCAGTGCGCTCAGAGCTCAAACCTTCACAAGAATTTATTTAATATTTACTTTAATGGATTTTGTTTTTATACAACCATTTTTTACCTTATAGGTATCCTCTCCCCAATGTAAGGCTCCTGTCTTAGCACTTCCATAATTTTGATTTGTAGAGCTTGGATCTCATCAATGTTTTCATCTTTCCCGAAAACCATTGTCTTGATCTTTCTTTGAGTTAATTTTGCAGTGTTGTCAATGCTGAAGATAGGCCGCACCACATGTCCTTCATAGTCCTTACCAGCAATTGCGTTCTGGATTTCTGTTTTCATTGTTTCAATGTCTTCAAATGGTTTGTCTGCATGGGTTCCTACAATGATCACTGGGGGGCGCAAATGAGGCACCTCTTCTTCTACATCATCACAGGTTTTTCTTCTCATCTGCGCGACGCTATGCACTGTGGACAGCCAAGACAACAAGTTCTCAAGATTTGTTTCTCCATTTGGGTTTTCCAAATCAACATTACGAGACCCTTGCCTCACACAGGGCTTGGCTGTGTCATGCAGTGACTTGCTGAGGTTGCACACCAAGATATACAGCGCACGTGATGATAAGAATACGGGATGGGATGCATAATACAGGTGCTGTCCAGCAAAATCCCACAGTTCAATACTGACAACAGATTCTTCAGGCTTAAAATCGTCATCTTGTATTTCCTTTATTAACTGAACTGCTCGCTCCTTGATCTCCTCTGAAGGTGAAGTAGTATCAACCACTAACTCATGATCAGGTCCTGCTAATGTCAGTTCACTAACACTGTCTTCGTTTGGATCACCAACCTGTAGCAGAGTACGAAAAAAAAAAACAAACAAAATAACTGTTGATTCTGATTCTAGAAGACTCACCGTACCTGGCTCGATTTTGGGGGTGAAGAGAAATAATGGAGTAAGAAAAAAGGAAATAACGCCATTTTGTGGGGCGGAATAATTGAATAAGTAGGTTTTTTCGACGGAATAATGAGTTCTTTTTTACTGGAATAATTGAATAACGGAAACTTTCCAGCTGGAATAATAAACACCGGATTATTCCTCTTCATCCCCCGATTCGATTATTATTCAGACATTTAAAGTTGTTATTGATGACAGAAAATTCTCTATAAGTTCAAGCATTGAGCTAATACAATTACCACGATTTGGATATTATTACATATTTTCCATACGGACATCGTAGTAAAGGGCAGGGAAGCCGTGGTGAGTTTCTCACTAAAACCTAACTTATGAAAACAACAATCAATTCATAATAATTACTGTTGGGAAGTTCTCGAAGTAACGAAGAATTCACGAAAAAATATCACATTTCAAAGACAAAAGACAAACCTTGTTCACAAGAGAAACTTCTTCCTTTTCTCCATCAGTACCAACCTGTTTTCTTTTCTTGTTATCATCGTTTTGAACTATTGCTTCACCTCTTTCCTCCTCCTGAACCGAGTCACGGCTAACTGGAATATGAAACATCTTTTCCACCATCACCTGCGCCACATCTTTCGAACATCCTAGGAACCCTTGTTTTCTCTCATCAATAGGTTGCCAATTCTTGACTTCATCAACGTCCAACTGAAATTTTGAAGGATCCACTTCAATTCCATCAGTACTTTTTTCTTTTCTATTAAATGGTAGACCAATAAGAGACTTCTTCAAACTTGTTTTTCCTGCCCGATCCTGCCCAATATGCAATACTCGACCACGGTAAACACTGACAGCTCCATCTTTAAGAGCCCTTTGATAAGCGCGCTGTGCTTTTTCTCCGTGAGCGTCTATTTGTAAAGGGAGTAGTGAAAAAAATGAATGCATTTTAAGGTAAGTAATGTGTTAGAGGTTAAGTAAATCATTGGCACTGACCTAGGACGTCACTAGGTGGGGGGGGGGGGGGGGGGTAATTTCCATTAGAGACTTAGTCATACACCAGTGTGAATTGTCCTTCTTGTGATCTTTCAGTATATTACAACAATTCTATGATAAACATAATTTTACTGAATTTCAAATGCGACAGATATAACTAAATGTTGGTTATTTTTGATACTAAACAAACCAGCTGCTATCTAAAACTTGGTTTTTTAGTGAGCCTACTTTAAGTGTCCATGCACGTGATGCGTAAAAATTAGTGTTATGTTTTGCGTCATGAGAATTATAAGTGCTGTTTGCATTCATGTAAAATGCCTGTCCCTTAGAAAAAATAAAAAACAATTATTCTGAACATCAGCGAACTAACTTCATTCCAATAAGCGCACCCACCTCAAATGCGTTTTTGTTAATAAGCGCTCCAATTCTAATAAGCACCCCTATTGAATAACCACCCTCATTCCAGGCGTGACGATGCCAATAAGTGTCGCTATTCAATAACTGACTATTGTTCCATCCTATCGTGACAAGGTTGACCCTAATTCCAGCAACCGAAGTGAATGGCCGCGAACTCTCTCGATTGTTAAAATCCTAAATAGCAACCAAGACACAGGCAAGATTGGGACTATATCAGCCTTAATTACCAAATGTAAATAGGTAATCACTTATTAAGGGTACGATATTAAAATGAAACAGGTAATAAAACTAGTTACACTCAAATGGAACAAACAAAGGTATACTTAATTTATATAACAGAAAGAGTGTCAGAGGTAAAGGAAATGAGGAGTCTAACTTTTGGTCGAGGTGTCGAGGGTCTTATGTGGAGGGTCGAGGGTATTTAGTCGAGGGTCGATTATTTCGTGTCGAGAGTCATTCTTTCAAGTCATTTTTATTTTTCATACAGATTAGCAATCTACAAATAAAAATAAAAAAACCGCGCTTTGGACAGACAAGAGACCTTTATCTTTATCTACAGCCCCGACTAGCTCGTCATGCAACGCATGTTCCGATCAGGTTGCTTTTCAATTTTTATTAAGCGGCCTAGCACGATTTTTTTAAAAAAAGTTTACTTTGGTTATTACCAACCACTGTAAATTAAAAGACAAAATCACGAATCACGGACTTTCAGTTCCGGCTCTTTAACATTGTCACCAGCAATTATGATCTCAGCGTTCGGATCGTCAGCAAGGATCTGACATATATTCAAGGAGATCAACACGGTCAAATACAGGATCAGGGGGGAGATAAGCACTCGCCACATGATATTCTGATTTTGGCGTTGTTATTTTGCACCATACAGATTCAAATTCCAAGCTATCAGTGATATTCAACGCTTTAACGCCAACAGATCATAGCACCACCACCACCGGTTTGCGAGCCAGGTGATCTTTCCTGACTATAACATAGCCCTCTGGGCAAATCCAATGTGACAGGATTATCTTACTTAACCATGACTCCCAAACAAACACATACCCTATTTCCTCGAATAATAGCCGTCCCTTTATTAATCGCCTAGTATTTGTGATGCTGTTCTAAATATCAAACATGGGGGTTCTGGGTCTAAGACAGCCTTCACCTTCGCACAAGTTTTACATAGACTGAGTACTATTCCGTCTGGGTCATGAAGTTGTTTTACTCACGAAGTATCCAGTGTTTTTACGATTAGCTTTTGCACTCAATTCCAGTAAAAGTACAAGCACGCTTGTTTAAATTCAAGGCCCAACATCTTGTAGAGCCACTTGCAAGAGAGCTCGCCTCGCAACAGCCATAACTAGCAGTATTTACTAGTTTTCCCACCCTACCCTATCTGGGTAGTTTTTGGTTGTACTCATTTCCGAGTCCGACTTTTGGTCGAGGTGTCGAGGGTCGAGGGTAACATGTTGGGGGTCGAGGGTGCTATGTCGAGGGTCCATTTTTTATTTTTTTTTCTATATTTTTAAATTTTTCTTTCGCGTTTTTTTAGAGGGTGAGGAGAGCCAGACACGCAAGAGCTTAGTTTTTATTAGCGTTGACTCAGAATGTTGACAGATGCATTGTAATAACGGTACTTCCAAAAGAAAAGAGTCCAACCTTTCGTGGAGGTATTTAGAGAAAATACACTCTGAAAATAATAAACGCGTTTCGGATAGTCTGGTTTAGCCACAGCCCCGAGAAGCTCGTCACGCAACGCTTTTTTCCGAAAGATTTTACCTTGAACGATTTTTGTTTTCTCTTTTTTTTTTAATCGGGGTGGTGGGAGGGGGGGGAGGGGGAGGGGGGGGCGGGGGTGGAGGGAATTTCACTCCCTCACCCAACTTCTAATTGTCCACCCCTAATCACGATATTACTAGTGTTTATTGTGCTTTAGTAGGACTTGTTATTAGCTAGAACAATAAGCATACTCTAAACACCAAAAATAAATCCCTTGAAAATCCCGAAACGTTTCCGCGCAGTTTAAAATACATACACGAGATAAAATTAATAATATTTCTCTACCCCAACAACCAAATGCGCGAACAGCGGACGTGACGTCCAAGATCGCAGAGATACTATGGGCCAATCATTTCCAGGTTGCTCTTATTTTAACAAAATTTGCATTGTTTTTCGTGAAAAACTGCATCACTGCAACACCCTGTCTACGAAATGCGCTGCCTCGTGGTCTCCTAGCATCATCATAAACTGTTTGGCTTTTTCTTTGTCGTGATTCGTGAAAAAAAAGAAAGAATATTTTTCGTGCTTTCTGCGTAACGCAAGCGTCACGACACGTCCTGAAAAAGCTCAACCACGGTGGACGTAAATTTACCTCTTATTTTCGCATTATTTGTGTGCATGTAATGCAAGGTTTTTTCATAAGATTTTCTTGCCTTTTTTTTTTTTTGGAATCGAAAGTCCGTGATTCGTGGTTGGGGGAGGAAGTGGAAATGCCCCGAAAAAATTCATACAGGTTGGTATAATATATTTTGCGCAACTTTCGTGACCGAAAATAAAAACTCTTGCGAAATAAAAAAATACAAATTCTACCTGCATTTTTCAGGCAACCTGATTAAAATCCTTGAAACATGCGTTGCGTGACCAGCTAGTCCCCCAGTCTAGTAGGGGCTTTGGATATAATAAAGCGCGTTAAGTCATTCGTCTATCAGGAAGCGCGTTTATTTTTAGTGTATTTTTGTTAAAACTTGACCAAACTTGACTTTTCTAAAAAACTGAACTCGGGGATGTTTGACGCTCCTCGCTCACTTTGCGCTTTAGTATCTGTTTTTCTTAAAATTAATTTTACTTTTTTATGTTTCAGTGCTTATTCCCATAATTACGAATTTATAATAGCTGTTTTTCACAGCTAATTTGATATTTTAAAACAGAGGAATTAATTAAAATAAATTATTATTCATTCAAAATATTTCCCCGATTCTGATTGGCTAAAAGCACACGCATAATTCACCATAACCAGTTACTGATGACCAAATTTGGAAGTTTTGTGTTTAACGACGAAATGACGTCAAAAATGCAGCGTTTTTGCAGGTTAATGCACCGTTAACCGAGAAGACCTGGGGACGAGGTTGAGTTGTTTTGGTTGTGGAAACAAAAATGGCGGACATTTCTCTCGTTTCAAGAGTAAGAACTAGGCGAGAAAATAGCTAAAAACATGGTAGGAACAGCAAGAAGACAACTCGAAGGGCGACATCTGCTATTTGGAGAATATTTGCGGAGCTGAACAACCCTAAACGTGCACTATCGAAGATGAACTTCACATCGATGGATCGATGGAGGTAAGCATGTTTAAGCTATGTTTTTAAACTAGGAATTATTTTGAATGAATAATAAAACAGGATTATGGAGATCTAGGAGGGTGTTATCCGCCTCGGCCTACGGCCTCGACGGATAACCCCCTCCTCGATCTCCATAATTCTTCATAAGATACCCAGCCTCATTCATTAATTCTTAATTAATGCGTACAAGAAACTTACCATTAATATTAAAGCTACAGTTGTAGCATACCCTGATTTCTCAAACACTCAAATTCGCGAAACCCCTGATAACTGAAAACAAAACTGACTTCCCTTCCCCAGGCAAATACCAGAATACATCTCGGTTTTTTTGAACTTCCAAATAACTAACACATCCGCTATGCTCACCTGCAACACCAACTAAAAAGACTCCTTTCTTCTTCAACTTCAGGGTACATCTTATTCCGTCAACAGTTAAAGGATTATGAATCACACTCAAAAACCTCAGCTCCCTGAGGGCACCAATCTCAGCAGGTAGTTCAGTTAGTTTATTTCCAGTCAACTCCAGCTCTTCAAGCTTGGTCAGCCTGTGTATACTGGCAGGTAAATCAATCAAATGGTTGTCTCTCACACTCAGCGTCCTCAGCTCCCTAAGGTCACCAATCTCAGCAGGTAGTTCAGTTAGTTTATTTTCAAACAAGTACAGCCTTTCAAGCTTGGTCAGCCTCTGTACACTGGTAGGTAAACCAACCAACTGATTGTTCCTAACATTCAGCAACCTCAGCTCCCTGAGGTCACCGATCTCAGCAGGTAGTTCAGTTAGTTTATTCTTGTCCAAGTACAGCCTCTCAAGCTTGGTTAGCCTGTGTATACTGGTAGGTAAACCAACCAACTGGTTGTCTCTCAAGAACAGCACTCTCAGCTCCCTGAGGTCACCAATCTCAGCAGGTAGTTCAGTTAGTTTATTTTCATCCAAGTTCAGCTCGTCAAGCTTGGTCAGCCTCTGTATACTGGTAGGTAAACCAACCAATTGGTTGTTCCTCACATTCAGCAATTTCAGCTCCCTGAGGTCACCGATCTCAGCAGGTAGTTCAGTTAGTTTATTTTTGTCCAAGTACAGCCTCTCAAGCTTGGTTAGCCTGTGTATACTGGTAGGTAAACCAACCAACTGGTTGTCTCTCAAGAACAGCACCCTCAGCTCCCTGAGGTCACCAATCTCAGCAGGTAGTTCAGTTAGTTTATTTTCATCCAAGTTCAGCTCGTCAAGCTTGGTCAGCCTCTGTATACTGGTAGGTAAACCAACCAATTGGTTGTTCCTCACATTCAGTGCCCTCAGCTCCCTGAGGTCACCGATCTCAGCAGGTAGTTCAGTTAGTTTATTTTCATCCAAGTTCAGTTCGTCAAGCTTGGTCAGCCTCTGTATACTGGTAGGTAAACCAACCAACTGGTTGTCTCTCAAGAACAGCACCCTCAGCTCCCTGAGGTCACCAATCTCAGCAGGTAGTTCAGTTAGTTTATTTTCATCCAAGTTCAGCTCGTCAAGCTTGGTCAGCCTCTGTATACTGGTAGGTAAACCAACCAATTGGTTGTCCCTCACATTCAGTGCCCTCAGCTCCCTGAGGTCACCGATCTCAGCAGGTAGTTCAGTTAGTTTATTTTTGTCCAAGTATAGCTTCTCAAGCTTGGTCAGCCTGTTTATACTGGTAGGTAAACCAACCCACTGGTTGTCTCTCAAGAACAGCACCCTCAGCTCCATGAGGTCACCAATCTCAGCAGGTAGTTCAGTTAGTTTATTTTCATCCAAGTTCAGTTCGTCAAGCTTGGTCAACCTCTGTATACTGGTAGGTAAACCAGCCAACTGGTTCTTCCTTACATTCAGCTCCCTCAGCTCCTTCAGGTCACCGATCTCAGCAGGTAGTTTTTTTAGATTGTTACCATCCAATTTTAGCACAGTAAGATTTTTCAGTTTGCTGATACTTGCTGGTAATTCAATCAGGTTATTATGATCCAGCACAAGTTTCTCTATTTCACTCAGTTCAGTGACTGCATCAGGCACCCAGAAGAGTCCTTTTTCTTTCAGATCCAAAACTGCTAATCTATTTTCATGTTTCAAGTAAGCTCTCAATTCTGTACTGGAATAATGCTCCATATTTCTTGAAAATTGTTAATAAAAAGTCTTGACAGTTCTTCTTATCATCTAGAAATAACAAGAATAGTGACCTAGAGAAAAAATCAAAATCATATCATCAGTATAGGTGAATTTTAGAGAATCAAAATAAAATAAATCTAGAGCAGATGCTATTTAAGTGCATTCAGAAAATTTTGATATAAGTAGACAATGTTTATTTATTAACTATACTGATTTGTTACTCCTAGTTTATTTACATGGCATTTCATCCTGTTGACCAGTCACTCAAGTGCAGAATTACCCTTGGTGGGTTGTCGTGGCTTGAGATGAACAATGTCAGGTACTACCTTCAAAATCACCTTTTTCCAAGGTAATTAAATTTCGCGAATCAACTGAGTACACTAGTGCTCGTTTTTTAAACTTTCATTTCTGCATTTTATTTAACCATAATGGACCTGAAAGGCAACAAGCAACAGGCTGAAATGTTCAACAATGTCATCAACATAACATCTTTTGAAAGTTACAGTACACTGATATAAGCAACCAAGGCACTATTTAACTCCACGGCGCTGCCAGTAAGCGTTTAGATAAGGATGGCTTTGATGTTTTCAAATAGATCTTTAGGCGATAAGGTTGTCTTCGATCCTTTTGCCATGTGCCGATTTTCCCCACTGCCTGTCAAGTGGTTGTAAAAAATATTTTTAATAGGATAAACCAGTGAGCAGCACTTCTGTGAACGTCTTAAGTTGTAAAATTGTTTTATTGTCTCCTACGCGTTTCGTGTGACTGGCACACACTATATCAGGAAGCTTTACAATACAACCAATCCACATATATACCTAAAAACGAACTGAATTTTACATTGAACACAAAACACCTACAAATTTGCATATAGGAACTGCAAACCTCGTGGTTATACGTCTAACGGCCTGTTTACATGGAGGTGGGGGACCCCAGGTAGCTGAGGTAACTCACTTAAGTGGGGTAACTCACCTATCCATATAACCTCTCATTTTAATTTGATCACCATGATAGGTGGGGTGACCCATCAAGGCAGGTAGCCCGGTCTGGCAGACCGGGTTACCCTCTCAGACAGGGTCAAATTTTGCCATGTAAACGTTTCAAGGCGGGGTAACCCGCCTAGCCGGGGTGGGATTTGTGATACATCAAACTTGCGCAAAATTCACATTGGCAGTGGCTTTGCATCATTATTAAAGGTAACAATAGCGAGCCACATCACTGAAGGTTTCAGCAAGAGCAGCAAGCGAGTGTAGAAGAGCAATAATCGCCAAAACACATGGTTTGCCAGCATTTTTCTTGTTTACGTGCTTAGTGACCATTCAATAATCTTGAGAAAGTACGTCCCGGGATGGGGGGTTGTAAGATTGCATATAAAGGAGGGTTATTTTTTACGCCACCAAAGCGGGTTACTTCACCAACCTGGGCTCCCCCACCTCCATGTAAACAGGCCCTAAGAAACAGGCGGAGGAATATTTTTCAAGGCATGACATATTTGTAATGTTTTGGGGCCCACAGTTTTAGCTAAGTACTCCTAGCAGACAAAAAACTTAACTAAAGGTTTTTATATAGGTCACTAAGTTTCGCATCTTTAATTTTCGCGGGACTTTAATTTCACAAATATTAAGTCTCGCGAAAATAAGTCATAATAATCTAAAAAGGTAATACCACATCAGTAGTACAGAGAGCCAGCAATATTGGCAAAAAGATGTTTTGGAAACTCTTTATGGTCTCTCCTATTTTAATCATATTTTCCAAAGTTAGTTTCACAGCTCAGTTGTCTGACCATTAATTTCAAACCATTTTATGAAAGGGTCTTAATTCTCTATCAGACAGTAGATGGATCGATTTTTGAGCTAAAGAATGAGACATCATTTACTTTTAATACAGTACTTTGAACTCATCTTTAATAATAAAATTATGGTTTCTGTGGTAGCAATTATATACCTCTGGCCATAAGGATCTCAAAGCTCCTGAGTTTGATTCCAAGCAGAGGTGATTTTGTTTTTTAGCTTTTCTTTAACATTTAATGCTGGGACAGTTACACTAGGTGACAAGTCACTGCAAAAGGTCTACATGAATAGACAGGTAACAGTGATTGTGTGACACAATAAATTATGAAAAGCACTTAGCACTGAAAAGTATAGGTGCTATATAAATATCATTATCATTATTATTATTATTATTATTGAATTATAGAATATTTACAAAAATCTGTCCTTGTGGAAGAATTTTTTCCAAACAACAAGTTACATTTGTGACTAGACCATGGCCCTTAATGTCATGTTGCTGGGACTTGTGGCCAGTTGTGTCCCAGCCTTGCATACACCAGCAGCTATTCTCTGTCCTCCACTATTCAAACCAGTGAAACTGCCACTGATTTTGCATTTACTTTAAAACAATAGATTCAGGTCCAATATAAAAGCAAATTTTACTTTTAATTGCTGTATTAGCTCCTATTCGTGCCTGCAAATCCTTACTAAAAGTTTTTCCACCATTAAGTTGTTTTCCTTGTCATTTCACAATGGGAAGTATGATGAGTAGCAGTTAATTGTATCATCTCAGTATTGATTTCTTGAAAGCTTCAATTTAAAGATTATGATAGAATGACAAATGCTAGGCTCAATGTGTATACAAGGGTGCATTCATTTGATCTTATTTTGGAAGAGGAATTATTTTAACACATTCAACAACAACTAACTCTGTCAACAACTGATATTGTTGGCACAGCAGTATATTTCTTGTCCACAATATTCTAGTAGAACTGAAGGGGTCGACAAAGAAGAGTTCTTCACACTTAAATGAGAGATCACCAATTAAAATTTTGGAGAATAACAAATTTAAAGAGCATAAGGAAAGGCGTTTGTATTTGAGGTAATTTGTCGGCCTTCTAACAATAAACTTTCCCCATTCATGCTCTATGAAGCTAAAGTGTTTCTTCTCTGTTTTTAAGTAGCTACCATTTTCTTCCAAGTGTCTCCTCTTTCTCATTTCAATTCAGTCTAAACTACTGTTGATGGCCACCAAAAATGCAAAGATTGAGTCAGGTCATCTTAGGGAGGTGGCCACTATGAATTGAATGACAGTAGGTCCCTTCGTAGGAGATCGAGATCCCAACACATCTACATTTTGGAACAGAACTCATCGCATGCAGTTTCTAATCTACAATATGTGTAGTTTCATGGTGTCACTAAAAGATTTTCACATACTTTGAGTAGTGTACTACACACAGCAAACAACAAAAAAACAACTGACCATGATATAAGGAAAACGATGTCATTATTGTGTACTGCTCAGACTGTTTGGAATAAAGACCTTAAGAAACACTGATTCCCAATTCTGGCTATATATGGATGTATTATGGGTAGGTGAACAAGTTTTTGATCAGGTACATGTAATATAATAATAATTATAATTATTTGTCACCTTATGATGTAATATAATTATTATATTACATCATAAGGTGACAAATAATTTGATTTCTGCAGATCTGGAAATAATCCAGGGGGGGGGGTGGTTAAGTGATTTTTAGTGGCAGGCAATGGGGGTGACTATTTGTCGGGAACGCTTATTTGAGGGGGAGACATGTACTTATTTAAAGGGGTTGCTAATTTCATTTTTCAGTATTTCAGCCTCAAGATAGCATTTGCCTTTGTTTCAAACAGACAAAAAGAAACTAAGCAATGAAACTACGACAAATTTTGATTAAAACTATCCTTAAGCTTTATATTCAGAGGAGCTGAGTCATTAACATCTGATCGTGTGATGTCCCCAATTAATCAGTTATTCTCCTGTGATTGTAACTTTTATGCTACCCTTTTGAAAGATAAAAGTCCAGGCCCGGGTTCCTGGAAAGCTGATTAGCACTAATCTAGGATTAAATCCCCATAACCCAGGATTAAGATTTCTCCTTCGATTAGTTTCTGTTCCTGAAAGCTCGATTAGCGCCTTCCGAGGGACAAACTAGAGATTAAATCTAACACACCTAGCGAGGTCGATTAATTCACTAATCTGGGAATAAAGTTGATCAACGTTTGTCAAAACAAACAAAACGGCAGACTTACTAATCCCAATAATTCCTCCAAAAATAAGTGAAAAAATGTTTCTTCAGCACAAAATTTTTCTTGACAATTACTGTTCAGACAAGGAACTTCACAGTAGATACCGATTTGGCCCAGATTCTATTGAATTTCTCACAGAAATCCTTGAAAACAATCTGCAGCAACAGACAAAGAGAAACCATGGGCTGTCGCCGACACTACAAATTCTTGTAGCGTTACATTTCTTTGTGAGCAGCAGCTTTCTAAAACCCATCGGTGACACCGTTGGCCTCCCAAACTCCTCTGTCTCAAGGGTGGTAAAAGATGTGTCACTTGCTGTGGCCCAGAAGCAGAAAAAAATCATTTTGTGGCCCTCTCCCACCGAACTGCAAGTAGTCAAGCGAGGGTTTTACGACAAGGGAGGGTTCCCTGGTGTAATTAGCTGCATTGACGGGACCCATGTAAGGGAACACAAAGCGAAAATAAATGAATCATTTATGCCAACAATGTCATTGCCAAGTAGGAAAATTTTTTCATCTAGGGCAAGGGGTTGGTGATGGAAGCCATCTTTTGAGAAGTTCAAAGTTCCTTCTGTTTTGTTTTTCTTTTTGTTTTTTGTCGAGTGGAGATTCTCCCACTTGTCTTTTACTTCTTGAACAGTACCATTTGCTTTCCCCACCACATTCACGTCTTTCATTATTTCTTCCCATATTTGGTATTTTTACTTGTTGGTGATGTTATTTGTCAACTTTGACTGAATTATATCAATATTTTTGAGCATACTTTCTGTTATGAGAGATATTTCGTTAATAGAAAAATTCGGTTTTCTTTTCCTTTAGGCCTCTGTTTCAACTTCCATCACTTCTTTTTCCGCTATTTTCCTTTCGTGCACTTATTTCCTCCACGCGAAATGCAAATGTTGCGTGCCAAATATTCGAAAAAACTGGTTTATCCTGTTTAAACTGTCACTAATCCAGGATCAGCTAATCGAGGGATAAATCTGCTTTCAGGAACATGCTTTTATACCTTGATTAGTTATCCTAAGGATAAGAAATTTAATCTTCGTTTAACTGCTAATCGGGGGATAATTTAATCGGCTTTCCAGGAACTGGGGCCAGTATACCATGTATTTAGTAAGGCAGGGTGTTAAGAATATTCGGCAACTTCATTTGCGCTTTAAAGCTGAACGAGGAATAACAATCGGCATGCTTCTCATTCAAAGCAGAGATGCAATAAGTGGCCGGGTATTCTTAAGTTAATAACCATGGAACGAGTATAGACACGAGCTAACGCGAATGAGCCAGGGAGTGAGCTTTCTCACACCTCAGCAACTCGGTCGTATTAAATACCTTCACCACGCACTTTTAAGTTCGAGTTCAAACTCAAAAAAACATGGAACAGCGGGAAGTGAAAGTTTTCACACCTCAGCAACTCGGTCGTACCTTAACCACGCACTTTCTATGAAGCATTCTATATGTAATATACAACTCTTACCTAAGGCTGCTGATCTGAAGAAGACAGTGTTTGATGAATTTCGTCTTAAAATGTCAGCGATTGTTCTTTTAAAACTTCTTTCACGGAATGCAATGTAATCTTTCGCAAGGCACTAGATAACATCGACCTGAACCAGATGAGTCATCGATATGTCAGCGGCGCCTTATAAAAATGACTGAAATGATCCCGTCACGGGGGGGGTGGTGAACTTGGTAGTTTGTTTGTCAGGACGAGCTTGGCCATCGTGACGTCACGAAGAGAGAAGCGCGCAACTTCGAGGAGTTTTCGAAAATGGCGCCGTTGCCATTTCCAAATGCTACTTTTAAAGTTGGTTTTCCTGGATATTGACGCTCCAAAATGGTTTTTGTCACGGTAGGATAGTGCAGTTCCAACATCTCTTTCCGAAAAGGTGAGTGAAATGTGTATTAATCCGAAAAACAACGCGTATGAGAGCTGTAAACAGTTTCGGTCAATTTGCTCGAGTGGAATAATGTGCCGCAAAAGTTTGCATGTTCACACAGTAATATCGCATTTTCTCGAAATCGGTGAGGTGTTGAACATCGAAACTTGGCATAAGGGTGCGTTACTTCTATTGGAAAGCATTGTCTCTGAAGTTAATTGAGATAAACTTGCAGAAAAAATGATCAGTCCATTCGAGTGTGCCAGCATAGCCGCTTTTAAAGGTACAGTCCCAGAACTGATGCAATTGTATTCATTACTTTGCTGTTATCTCCAATAATGCCAATAGTACCACCTATTCAAGCTGTCTTTTCGGGATAAGTAAACTTTAAAGTAGTTTCTGTTAGAGGGAAAGTATAGTTGCAACAGCTCTTTCCGAGAAGGAGAGTTAATTGTATTATATTCTGTTGATAATTACCTCGTAAACAGTTTAAGCCAATTTTTTCAAGTTGAATATTTGTCGCGGAAATTTGCATGATCGCATATTAACATCGCATGTTTTAGGAATCGGTTTGGTGTGGAAATTCGAAACTTGGCAGAAGGGTAGGTCACCAATAGTGGAAAACATTGTCCTTGATGTTTAATGGGAGAAATTAGCAGTAAAAATGATCAGTCCATTCGAGTGCGCTTAATATTGATATAAACAGATGACCTCGACTCGGTTACCCCGGCACAATGTAAGTCAATTATTTTTCGGTTTTAAGAAAAAGGAAACCAAAGACTTCCCTCAACACTATGTATCTATAATAATTACACCAGGAATATATATTTTTTTAACACTTGAAGGTTGTACCATCTTGTTGAAGCAAAGGATATTTCTCTGTAATACCTATAAGCTTACATTAAGTGTTCATAAATAGGAAAAAAAAATTAATAAGATTTACATACAGCTCCAAACATGTACATCTGTTATGCATAAAGCAATTTCATATCGTTCCACATCAATAGTTAGTGCGAGTGGAGTCAAACATGTACAGTGAAACCTGTGTAATTTAAGCGGACATCTCAGAGAATGCTGTAGTGCCCACTTAATACAAAGTTTCTTTCTACTACATACAGGTTTCAATAGAAAATGTCATATGAGGCAGACCTGCCAACTCTCACAATTCTGCTGTGAGTCTCACGATTTTTTAACTTTTCTCACGGTCTCACGACAAGATTCCCAATCTCATGGTTTTCTGGGAAATATTCTAAATTGAAATATTACCTTGTTTTTCCTTTATCAGGGGTTGGCAGGTCTGTATAAGGAGCTAAGTACCATTCAAATAAAAGACAGAAACATTTGGAATACTTCCAGAGGTATGATGATATACATTTGCAGCTAGCATTAATATCTTTATTTGTGCGGAGAAATTAATTAAACCTAGGTTGTACCTCAAATTTTAAGATATCAAATGAGTGAAACAAGCTTTATACAAACAAAAATGAAATGAGAAAGTACTGTAACTCATTTATATAATTAACAGAAGTCCCCTGGTGACACCAGCCAAGTGTTGATAGGGCAAGACTCCCAATCTCATGGTTTTCTGGGAAAGCAAAAGGCATCTTAAAATAACAAAAGGCACATAGGGCTCGGTCGAATGGTTCCATAATGACGTCAACATGTATGGAAACAGGCCTTTTCTCCGAAACCCGCCCCATTCCCCTATGGCTATTTTTATTTGTGTTTACCTTACCTCACCTCCCCTCCCCGTACCTGATGAAACAAGGCTTTCAACAGTTTGTTGAGATAGGATACTTTTTGTTTTAAAGGATGAGCTCATCATATTTTATTATCGTAGAGATGGGGGTAAGATAAGTTAATAATAATAGACAGATTATTATAGGTGGGTTACTCATTTTTACAGCTATCCCTGGAAGAAGAAATGGAAGTAAGGAGCTGACTGGCAACCACTGAGATTGAGCTGAGGAGAAAGGAAATTGAAAGAGAAGAGAAAGAGTTGAAAGGAAAAGAAGAAAGGTTAAAACAAAAAGCAAAAGAAATTAAAAACACAGTAACAGAGGCCAAGAGGGTAGCTGCCCAACTGCAACTAATGGCAGGGTAGCTAGACTTCTTGGCTAACCAAATTCTAGAAGAGACCAAAAAGTTAAAGAAGAAGTAAAAGAAAAACACCAGTGTAAGAAAATTTTATTGATAACAAACCGTTTCTTTTAATCAAAGTCAATGTGCAAAGTTTTTAAATGTAAACAAGTCTAAGTCAGACCTGTTATGCAACAAAGAAAACACATTTGTTCAGTATATAAAAAATAAAAGGAAACTGGTTCTTCTAATTTCTTGTATCCTGTATGGTCCCTTCTTGCTCCATGGAATCCACTCCATCTAACATCCTCCACTTCCTGCACCGCACTCCATCATACACTGCATGTTTTTTCTCATCATCTACAGAGTATTCCCAACCAAGGAAGCACCTAATTATAAAATCAGTCAAATAAAAAGAGATTATTAAATTTTTAAATTTTTTTAAATTTAACGCTGATTGGTTGTTATCGAATGTGGTCTGATAATGTATGCGGTGATTTAAATGATTTATGTAAGCGGGGTTTTCTAACCAAAACAAATCAAAACATGTGCGATTGTGTGCTGTGTTTTTCGTCGATCCAAAAGCAGAGCGATCGAAATCTTGTGCGGGGACGCGGAAAATTTAACGTGTACGAGGAAATTATTTCTTTACAATTTACTGTGCATGACACATCACATCATATTTGTAAACAGTGTCTGAGAAAACTACAAAAGCGGCGTGGACTTCGCACCAGGCAGGCATTTCGAAGAAAGCCAGCCAAAGAAACTAAAATCTTTATTTAGCCGTAACAAACAGAGGTCAAGAAAATTTAAACACTTTACAACTGTATCTGAAATCAAATCCTATCGGGAACACCCACAGAAGCATAAACCACAGGAAATGATTACTCAGTATGCATGTAACAAACCTGCTTTATGACCTCTAAATGTGAGCCTTAGCGCGGCAAAATGGGATTTACTCAGTCAAAGGTTAGAATGCTGCATGCGCTGTGTAGTGCTAGTAATCTTCGCGAGAGAGAGAAAAGAAGAAAAACCTCTGTTCAAGCAGACTCTCAAGGTCACGTTTCGCCTGTATCACGAGCTTATGATGTTTTTTTTTGGCCTGTCAACTCTTATCTTAACCGGATATTATTTCACAATTTATGCAAAATAGAATACCCTGCCAGCGGGACGCTGGAACACGATTAGCGACGGCGTTACGCAGACGTCCCTTTTCCGCGTGCAACAAAGGAAATAGGAGACGTCTGCACGCAGGCAAAGCTTGCACTTCTGTGACACAAGCGTCTTTCCTTCCCCAGACGCGAGCATCCGGGTGTATATTCGACGTTCTCAAACAGACAACGACATGTCTCCACACGTATCACACGAAATCACCGTACTTTTCTTCAAGCTCAGACTTCCTTCAAATAGGGTCTCTTCTCATCCTGGTCGTCTTTTTTGTTTTGCCTTCTTCTTTCTCTTTGTTTTATCAGAGCCAAACTTCCAAACGCTAGCAAGGAAATAAAAGCTTCTCTAATTAAAAACATCAAATCTCTTTAACACTTGACCACACTTAACATGACTTAAAGAAAGATTGTAGAAATACAAAATTTTTTTGTCCCTACTACAAAAACTTACCAAATTCGTTTGCACCAGGAACAGAGTATACAATATTAACTTTTCACAAACTTTGCAAGCCAAACTGAGTAGAATTTATTCCTAGATTTTCTTCCCCAGCTTCTCGGTACGAAATTCTAAATTTCGCTGCAACTGAGTCGCATTCAAAGACTAATTTTTTGACTTTCAGTTTCTTTCGGGGGGGAGGGAGGGGGAGGAAGGGGGAGGGGTGGAAAAGTGGGACAAACGTTCGTGGGGCCTCCCGGGAAGTAGCCTGCGCTAGGCGTTCAGATAGTGGAGTGGAAGCAGAAAACAATCCCTACCCCACACCCTTGTGGTGTTCTCCTCCTCACTTCTTATAGCGCCGTCCCCATAATCTGAACGCTAGATTTGGAGGCTACGATGACGTTGATAGAATTTTGGTAGGAAAAGAAAAAGGCGCCAACATATGTACATCTTAAATTTCAATCATCAAATCTAAAATCGTTTGGCACTAAATATTTGCAATTTTTACGGATTTTTTCATGATACGCAAAGGAACGCTCCCGACAAAGAAACTAGAGTAAATATTAAATCGCAAAAATCAGCTGCAACCTCCCCCACCCTTCTTTGGCGCGGAACGGAAGGGAGGCTAACTTCACAACTGCAATAACTTATCTGAAAGACAACAGTATTTAAGGACGTTGGTTCGCCTGTATTCTGACTAGCTGACTCAAGGTTTATTTCCTCTGTCGCGTTCTTTTTACGTGCATACGCGCGTAAATGAAAAAGAGACAATGTATAGAAGGTCACGCGTAAACATAAAAGCTGAGCGAGGTTCCACTTTAACGTATACTCGTCAGCTGACTCATGACCTTCCATACATTGCGTCTATTTCATTTACGCGCGTAAATTTTACGTGCGTTTGCACGGAATAATTAAAACGTGATGGTGGAAATCAACCCTCAAATAAACGCAACAAGGCTCACACAATTAATTCCTTCCCAGTGAGAAAAGCAGATTGGACCAATCACAAAAATCAGATCACGAAGAATACAAAAAATCTCTCATTCTCATATACAGCTCATTAAAACTCTCGCAAAAAAGTGACCTATCTTTTGAAGCCGTTGCTAGGGAAAAATTTTGGTGGTGTAGCTTGGACTCCTTTCGTCATGCATTGGTCATTTTATAGCACTGTACTTCCTGGTGATATGCAAATATAAATATGACGTCATCGGACCACGCCCACGCTCACGTGACCAGAAACGAAAATGTCTTAAATCTTGGAAGTTTATCATTTCAACCATGCTTTTTTCGTGGATATTTTACTTTTGATTAATTTCTCAGTAAACTATGCATCGTTTTTGTTGTATTTCCTTTTAACAAGATTTCTAACCCAGATTTGAGGTACCGAAATGGTCATGATTTGCTTCAAAGAGAAAAATTCCCGAAAATGAATTCGTAGTTTTTTGCGGAATTTCAGTCTTAATTGTCCGGTACCTTTGAAGTAGAATCTGAGCCAAAAGTCGCGATTATTTTAGAGTTTTTTGTAAACCGGAAGTGGCTTTCTTAACGCATGCGTATAATACTTACCCAATATGCTGTGCGTGCGAACCGACAAGCAGTGGAATAGTTGATCGTAGCCTGCATAGCTGGCGGTATTAGTGAGCTTAAGATCCGACGACGGCGAGATTCTACGACGGCAGACTTGGTCGAGGGGGCTTGGTGTGAGGTCGCCGTCGCAATAGCGCGAGAAATAGCTTTAAGAAAGCTCGCGCGACGGCGGGTTGTTGTAGCGCCTTTTCCTGTTGAAGTTTAGAAATAAATACAAGAGCGATGGCTACTTTTAGAAAGGTTCGTGAATTGTTACTGACAAGTTTCGATGATGATGACATTTCAGAAGACGAATTTTTACTGTTGTATGATGTCGACAGATCAAAAAATCCGGATTTTCCCTACCAGAATTACAAACATTTTGACCTCGAGAGGCTTGACGAAAGTGAATTCTTAGCAGAATTTCGTTTCAGAAAAAGTGACATACCTGTTCTCAAAGAGGGAATGGGGTTGCCTGACTCGTATACATGCGAACAGGCGACCTTGGAAACCGGTTAAATCGATTCACCGATTCACCGTTAAATCAGTCCAGACAAAGCAAATCAAAGCGGTCTCAGTCATGTTTGTGTACATGTGTACATGTGCAATATGCCGCCTAATTCAAGCATAAACTAATCGTGATGTTGTATTTTGAGTAGTTTCGAGAAGCAAGCGTTTCGTGTCTCAACGACGATGCATTTTTTTTTTGCCTTACTGAAAGCTCTTGATTAAAATTACATTGTAAGAGAAGCCGGGTAAAAAAAAACGCTATTTCGAGAAAAGATGATTGGCATAATCTACTGGACCTCAATTTAACGCCGAAACAAGTCTACGATATCATAATTGTTAATAAACACAAGAAAAAAGTTGTAAAACTGACTGGGTTGCTTTCTTTGTCGAGTTGGCCGAGTCCATGGCTATTAACGAGTCAAACTGTTTAGAGAAGGCAAACAAATTTAATTTAAATACCGTGTTCAAATCGTTTAAGTCGCTTAGAAATTCGACAAAAATGGTCTACTGAGAATAAACTGTTAACAGTGCTAAAGAATTTCGCTCAAAATGTGTTTAAATGGCATTATTTTGGTCAAGTTTACTCACGTTTTACACGCGACGGCAAAATGGCCTTCTTCACGTCACAGACAAGGCCGCTACGCGCGTGGAATCAGCCAATTTTCACACCTTTTCATTGGTTGCAATCTCGTTCCCAGAGTCCGCGTTGCTTTGTCAACCTGATCCCTGTCGCTGACCAAAAGGATCGCGGCCTCTGGGAACGAGATTGCATTGGTTGAAAAGGCCCATGTGACGATAAGACGCTAAATACGCATGTGTTGAACTCACGGGCGTCCCTGGGAACTACTGGAAACAAAATGGCTGACAAACACCGAAGACTGCAGCTAGCGTTTCGCAGTTTTGACCATGAATTTCTATTCAGGAGTCGTCCATAATCAAGACGAAGGATCGAAGCTAATATAAAAGAAGAAAATGATGCATGGAGGTATCATTTCAAGTGAAGAAACTCTAGGGAAAAGCTACAAAGGAAAGTTAAGTCAGGAATGATGGATGTAGCAATTCAATGCTTTACAAAAATCTTCTCACTAAGAAACTATCTGCAAGCACAAAAAAATTGTAGTAAATGATTTTTAAGTTTTTTAGTTTTAAACACTGCTTTTTACGTTGGAAGTATGCTTTTTGTAAGCGCTATTTAACCTGTACAATCAACATTCCTAGTATTTTAAAAAGTATGTTGAAATATCACATAGGAAACGCATAGACTACATATTTCTCATATGAGTGAAAATATAAGAAAAATTACGTTTATGTAAAAGCTATGTAACCTTTATCTCATGATAAAGCTAAATTAAAATGTCACATAATGAAAACATAGGCTGCAAATATGTTTCATCACTTAGCATAGAATATACATAGCACTATGTAAAAGCTAGGAAACTTGTTGGAAATAAAATTGAAGATCGAGATGCTATGTAAAAGCTATTTTGCTTTGTTGCATAGTAAATACATAGGATGCAAATCGGAAGGAAAAGCAGAACTTTCTATTGCATAGTAAACACATGGCTATGTAAAGACTATGAATATAATAGAATATAATTTTGCATACTTTGGACTATGTAGTGTGGTATGCTACATAGTTGATACATAGGCAGTAGTGAACATAACATAGCTGAAACATAGTCCAACATAGTAAACAAATAGCATGAGCATAGGTTTTGCATATGTCTGGTTCTACAAGGGTTGTGTTAGTTTTTAACTCAATCTCAGAAACCTGATTACTTGAGGCGACCAATGCAGTTTCAACTATGTTTATTGTTTATAGGATAGACACGTCCTGTGTAAACTTTTCAGCTTTCTCGGACACCACTCAAAAGTGGTTTATAAAAAAAAGGGAAAAGAGAACTCATTTTTCATCACATTTTACCAACTGCAAGATCATGAGAAAGAATACATCATAAAATACTTTTTGAATGTTAGGTGAACAATGTTTCTTTTGATCAGAAATAAGCCATGACCAAGCTATAATTTATTATTTTGAGCCCTGACTGTGTCTTCTTACTGCCCATAAAAGTACCCAGCTAGCTTTCGACAACACACTACAGAAAGGCCTTTAGCTCTAAGAAAGTGGACAAATTGCTCCTGCTCTTGAAATCTAATTCTTAGGTTTTGTAAATCTCCAAATGAGAATCCCTGGCTAGCAACTTTGCGAGCCATGCCCCCGGGGGTACTTCCTAATTTGAGGAGGAGGGTCTTGCTCTTTTCTCTTGTTTGTACCATGGCTTTAAATTTTTTCTTTTGCTCTTGAGCAGTCCTCAGGAGAGGCTCGTAGAAGGGAATTATATGCTTCAGGTCTGTGCAAAACAATACATCTCTCATTGCTTGCACATCAGCCAATGCTCTGTGGGCTTCAAAGTATAACAAAGTTTAAGAGTTTTATGTTAGAAATAAAAATATGAAATTATGCATGTCAAGTGAAATTAATAGAATATTATGCATGCTTACATTGCCAGTTGTTCATGCCAATTGAGAAATGAGGAGGGAACTGAAGCCGAAATGTGTCCCACAGTTGTTTCTTATTCTGGGGTTATTACTGGGGGCGGTGGGTCAGCTATTGGCCATTTTTCCCTGTCCCTAGTAAACAGTCTTTGTAAAAGTTCACTTGGCCCAGTTTGTTATGAATGGAAAATTTTTAGTGCTCCATGAAACATCATAATATTGTGATGCAATAAGACCCTGCCCTACTCAGACTGGAGTTTTGCTACCGCTATTGTTTACTGCAAGTTGAACTAGAAGCAGTTATCACATTTATCTCCCCAACAAATTCTGAACCTACAGTGCACAAGGTTTACCTTGAAAATTTGCACTTGGAAAATACAAAGCATGTAGTGCTGGCATGCCAAGCTTTTGGTGTTTTTGTAAGTTTAGTTTTCCTTGTTTCCTCATCTGTTGAAAATAAACAAATTGCTCAAGTATTAGTTTTCTTCTTAGAAAACCACTTGTTTGTCATAAGAGTGTCATGATTATCGGTATATTCATTTTTTGGACAGATATGTAGTTTTTCTATCTCAGAAGTACAAGTCTTGTGCTTCTGAGATAGAAAAACTACATATCTGTCCAAAAAATGAATACATGTATTTAAACAAAGAATGCTTTAGCAACCAAGTTAATTCAGTGTTGTAAATGCAGTGTAATACCATTATTACAGAAATAACAGTAAAGGAAGTAATACATGTACACTGCATGACTACCAAAATCCATACATTTTTGGTATTTTTTCTGCATTTTCTTCTTAGCATTAAAATTAAAATCTCTCAATCTTACTGTTCGCAGGTTCACTAATGAATCTCCAAAGCAGATGTGTTTGAAGAGATCATTTTTCAACAGGGGATATTGTTGAGTCCGAAGAGGTACAGAGACGACAGCATCAACACAACATACTTTAATACGATAGATTCATACAGCTCACTCGAATGACAGCTCTACCGCCGGTCAGCGGTCAGTTAGTACTTCATGTTACTACATCTTCCTTTTTTTTTTTAAGTTAACTAAATGTCAATAAGGACAACGCAGTTCTCCAGTGTCCTAAAGTGAAACTAATCTTAGCATTGTTCGATAAGTCTGTCCGGTCTTCTTAGAGCTCCTCTAGGTCTAAGGCGTGTCAGCATCGGTTCAGGCTGCAAGGGCTTGTCCACTGCTGGTTGGTCCCCAGGGACAGGTAGTTCTACATAATCTCCTTGGCTGGCTCCAGGAGCTGAGGATACGTCTGGGTTCCTCTCTCTTGTTGGTATCGGCTCATGATTCTCATAGTCTTCATTCTGGGGTGGGACCGGAGAACTTCCCACCAGAACTCTTCTTGTCATCCGGCGGTTTCTTCTCACTTGTCCGTTTTGGGTCTGTATGATTACAGATCTTGGACTCTCGTGTGGCTTAATCACTGTTCCTTCCTCTTTTAAATCGGGGATCCAAATGCGGTCACCGGGTGACAGTTCCTTTCCCTCTACTACTTTGTGTCTATGGTCATAATCGAATTTCATCTTAGCTCGGTACTCCTTCTCTTTCCTTCTGATGTGATCACGGTCTGGGGTCTCTGGCTTTAGCTCCTCCGGGTGACAGGGGACTCTTGTACGAAGTTTCCGACCCATGCTCAATTGTGCTGGAGAGTAACCGTGGTGCAATGGAGTATCTCTGTAATTCAGGAGAGCCAAGTATTCGTCATTACTCTTATTCAAGACCGCCTTCATAGTTTGGACCGCCCTTTCCACTTCACCGTTGGACTGGGGGTATCTTGGAGACGATGTTATGTGTTGAAACTGCCAGTCTGTGGAAAAGTTAGTGAACTCGTGTGAATCAAACTGGGGGCCATTGTCGCTAAATAAGATGTCTAGAATCCCATGTCGACTGAAGATCTTCTTAAGTTGCAGGATAGTCTGGGCAGAGTTTACATTCTTGGACACTTGACTTATCTCTACATCTCTTGAAAAGTAATCTACGGCTAGGAGGTAATGTTTATCCTTGTGCTGAAAGAAGTCTACGCCAACTCTGCTCCACGGTCGTTCTGGAAACTCAGTACCTTTCATTGGCTCAATGCGTTCTCTGCGATATTTCTCGCACATGGCGCAATTCTGCACGACTCTTGTGATGTCTTGGGAGATTCCAGGCCACCACACTGAGGAGGCCGCATTTGCACGTGTTTTGGTAATTCCTTGATGACCATCATGAAGACGCCTTAATACATCTGCCCGCAGCCTCGGAGGAATAATGATTCGTCGTCCTCTCAGGAGCAGGCCGTCGTGGAGGGAGATGTTGCCACGTTCACTCCAGTATTTAGCTATTGGCCCGTGGACTCTTCGTTTCTCTTCAGGCCATCCATTCTGCACATACTGCATCACAGTTTTAAGTGTGTCATCACTCTTCAACTCAGAACGTATCTCATCTAACCGCTGGTCGGAGGCAGGTAGGGTTACCAATACAGCATTCACATAGCACTCGACTTCGTCATGTAGGTCGTTCCATGACTTAGGCTCCTGGGCTTTACCCTCCTGGGGGGATCGAGACAATGAATCAGCTGTGTACAAGAGTTTACCAGGAACATGTGCGATGGCAAAGTCAAATCTCATGAGTCTCATCCTGAAGCGTTGTATGCGTACTGGTAGCTCGTCAATCAGCTTTGTGGAAAACAATGGAATCAATGGCTTGTGATCGGTTTCCACTTTAAATCTCATTCCGATCAAGAATTCAGCCCAGTGTTCAAGTGCCCATGTGATAGCCAAGGCCTCTTTTTCGATCTGGGCATAACGACGCTCTGTCTCGGTCATTGATCTGCTAGCATAAGCCACTGGCCTCATTTCACCGGACGGCTGCTTCTGCACGAGGACCGCACCAAGTCCAAAACTGCTGGCATCAGATGAGACCACGGTCTCCTTCTCTGGATCGTACAGTGCAAGAACTTGGTCGGATGCCATGTCTACTTTCAGCTGTCGGAAGGCTTCTTGTTGGGCTGTGCCCCACACCCACGCGTTCTCCTTCTTGAGCAAGTCTCTTAAGGGTTTCGTCGTCTCAGCCAGATTTGGGCAGAACTTCATAAGGTGGTTGACCAAACCCAGGAAACGTCTCAGGTCTGCAATGTTCTGGGGTTCTGCCATGTCGGTGATGGCTTTGATCTTGGAGGGATCTTTCCTGATTCCATCACTGTCAATGATTTGGCCCAAGTATTGCAACCTGGATTGAGAAAATAAACACTTCTCAAGGTTGAGTGTGAGTTTCCTCTCGACTAGCCTGTCAAGGACTTGCTTAAGTCGTTTGTCATGTTCCGCTTGGTCTTTCCCGATGATTAGAATATCATCCATGCGGCACTTGACCCCTTCTATTCCAGAGAGTTCTTTGTCCATCCTCTTTTGGAAATGTTCTGGGGCTGAGGATATGCCGAAGGGAAGACGCTTGAACATGTAACGGCCGAAGGGCGTGATAAAGGTAGTTAGCTTGGCACTTTCTGGGTTTAGGACTATCTGATGAAACCCTGAGTTGGCATCAAGTTTGGAGAATACTGAGCCTTCTGTTAGGCTTCCCAGGGTCTCTTCAACTGTTGGCATTTGATAGACTTCTCGGCGGACCGCTTGGTTAAGCCTGGTAAGATCAACACATATCCGCACCCTGCCATCGGCCTTTGGCACTACCACAATCGGTGAACACCATTCTGTCGGCTCATCCACTGGTTCAATAACGTCCAGTTGTTCCATACGCTTGATCTCCTCTTGCACTTGCTTCATTAGTGGCAGTGGTACTCGCCTGGGAGTGGTCAAACAAAAGGGTGTGGCCCCTTCCTTCAATTGAATTGTATGCTCACCCTCCAATTTGCCAAGGCCTTGAAAAAGTGATGGGTACTGCTTGACAATGTCCTCCTTGGTCCCTGAGTGGAGTGGATGGCTATCAGGCATTTGATGGACAGCTTTAACACTGTATGTCCCAGGGATTTCATGGATAAGACCAAGACTTCGGATGGCGGGTATCCCCAGAAGCAACTTGGATGCCCCACTGACTACGTACACTCGTTCTTTAATGACTGTTTCGTCTTGTTGGAGGTTCATGACTGCACATCCAAGGGTCTTTAAAGGAACATCCCCTGCTCCGACAAGTTCTCTGTCAGATTTTGAAAGTGTTCCATATGAAGACTTGTAGATGTGCTCAGGCATCACAGACACTTGTGCTCCTGTGTCGATGCACCATGCCAGCGTCTCTTGGTCTTGAATCTTGAGGTTGACATGCCATCCAGGGTCGGACCTACTGGTTTGAGAGTTTATTGCTGGTTCGGCCTTGGAGGTGTTTGGACTAATGGGTGTATAAACCCCTCCCACAAATGTGAGGCTAAAGTTATCCTCGGTTTCAAGAACTTCGTTGACCGTCCTTGGAGGTACACTCTTGCATATTATAGGGAAATGTCCCATTTTGTTGCACTTGCTGCATCGTGTATCTGCCGCTGGGCAGTTCTTCTTGCCAGGGGGGTGTCGGCGGTTGCAATACCCACAGTTCCGGCCACTTGTTTGGAAGGGCTTCCTCTTGAAGTCTCGCTGGTTCCTTTGCTCTGTATCTTGACCAGCATGAGGGTCTTGCCTGTTCCCTCGCGGTGTGACGCTCTCAATCTCTGCGGTTTTTGATTCGTGTAACTCACGTTTTGTTGCTTCCTTCAAAGACAGGATTTTCACTGCCTTTTCGAGTGAAAGGGCTGCTCCCTCGTCATAGAGTTTTAGCTTGTAATTGTCTTCCTTGCAGGAAAAGGTAAGTTTGTCTCTAACTGCTTGCTCATAGAAATCGGCTGGGAACTTGCACTCGGCGGCTCTTTCCTTGACAGTCACCACCCACGAATCAAAGGTCTGTGTGGGCTCTCGTTTAAGGTGAAGCCAAAATTTCTCTCGCAGCATGAGTTGAGGGTCCCGTTTTTGAAAGTATTCATCAAACTTTGCCACAACGGTCGCGTAGTTGTCGGAGTCTTCGGCTGGAAGTTTCTCTTCTCCTCCCGCGGGGTCGTCACGCTCAGGTAGGTAGGTGAAATTCGAGTAAATTTCCAAACACGGCTCGCCGATGTGGTTTAATAGCAGCCCCACTTTCATTTCATCGGGTTTCTTTGAAGCTCCAATTGCCTTGAGGTAAATTTCGAATTTTTGTTTCCATTTTCCCCACGAGTGAGCAGGATTTCCCATCGAAATTTCCAGCGGTTCCGGTGGTTTGGCGAATGGCATGCTTTCCGCCATCTTGTTTTGAACCACGTGCGTAGGATCCGCGTGAAGTTTGACCGGTCAATTCGTCTCAGTATTTGATCCGTTTCTCCGATTGGTTTGATCTCCGCAACTGTAGGCTAGTAGGAAGGTCACGCTTCTGACACCATGTTGAGTCCGAAGAGGTACAGAGACGACAGCATCAACACAACATACTTTAATACGATAGATTCATACAGCTCACTCGAATGACAGCTCTACCGCCGGTCAGCGGTCAGTTAGTACTTCATGTTACTACAGATATCGTCTGTCCACCTCAGCAAACAGGAGTGGAAAGTCATAAACAAAACCATTATGCGCAATCAGTACTGAAAAGAAATACAACAGTTTGTAAAGGACTGTTCATGAAATAATCCCATTCCTATTTTACTATTGTAGTAACTTGTCATCACTATTTCTATAACACTTCTTCTTCTTATATTTCAGAATTCTGATCTCAGCCATATAAATATTTATTAGATATATTTATTAAAATGACATTATTTTTACATGGTTTTGGACTTTGTGCTTTTTTCTTATCTTGAATGGACTATTTTGATTTAATTTTGTATACAAGAGATGGACTGTCATTTCATTTAAGTAGTATGACTTTGTGTACCTGGGAAGTATTTTCTCTTTGTTGATGTGGAAATCTCATTTGTCAGATTTTTGATCCATGATATAAACCTTGGAAGTACTTCTGATAGTTTTGGTTGATTTAAAAGGTCAGTCTGTTTTATTCCACATTTTTTCACAACTGAAAAACAAAATATATTGCATGTAATGCTATTCAGTCTTGTTTTTACTGATCTTCAATCAGACAAAAACATTAAAAAATGGAAAAAGCATTATTTCACATTATTGATTACTTTCAACCTCTAACCTGGTGCTGCTATTCTCTTAGAGGTGTTGATGAGAGACTGAAATGTAGATGGGATGTTGGTTTCTACATTGCCAGGCAGGGGCTGCAGAACAGCCGCAATCTCCACTATGTGGTCCTTATAGACTGATCCCCCAGTACCTTCACAATCATAAAGGAAGTACAGTGGGGAAGGGTTGTCTGTCACTTCATCACTTGATTCATCATCATCGCTGCTGTCTGTTAAATTGGAGATGTAGTTATCTGGTTCAGATAACTCATCTTCTGAATTTTCACTGTCACCACTTTCTTCTGACTCAGAACCAACTGTTCCACAGTAGGATGTTGTTACCGAAACTGCCTTCAGTGACTTCATAAATTCCTTCTCTTTTTCATGTTTTATCATCTTCTTTTTTTTCCTTTCATTTCTAAGAGAGAATATGGGATAAACCATTCTCTTTTGTAACACTACTCATTGTTTTGAATGAATTTTTTTCGAACAATTTGTTGCCTTTTCACTGACCACAGAGGTAAAATATAGGTAATAATACAGTCATTCACATTTTAGATGTCAATTTCTTAACTTTAAGTTTCCTTGTAGTAAAATGCACTTTACCTAGTAGCAATCGTTATACATTTGTATTTGTATTTTTCCTGTCTTAATTATTAGTTGTAAAATATTTTTACAAAAATTAGCAGTTCATAAATTAAAAATAGCATTATAAGAATTAACCTTTTCTTTTGGTAATCTTGTGCGCTTCTCATCTTGATCTCTCTGTCATATTGTTCCTGTCTCTTGATTATGCATTCAACTGACTTCTTTGGCATGGGAATTTGAAGGAGTTGGAAAAGCAGAAGTACCCAGATAGGACCAATGTTCTACAGAAAAGTGTTGTCAATGTATTTATATGAATAACTATTACAGCAGCTTTAGCTGGATATTATATTTTATCTTTGTTTATAGCTTTAAATGTCGAACGTTAAATTGTATTAATTAAAGTAGTGATTTTTTTTTTCAAATTGTGTTAGCTCTTTCAAATGAAATCTCTAGCATTGGTCTTTTCAATAATGCTTGAAATTATCATTGATCAATTTTGTTTCAAGAGAATGATTATTGTGAAATATTTTTTTTAATTACACCATTTTATTATATGCGTTAATGAGATCATATTATTGTTGATCACCTTGTGAGGTATTGACATGTTAGTCTTGCATTTATAATGTACGGATCCCAGGTCAATCCTCTTGTTCCGGTACATTAAAGCAATCCCATGGTATCCCTCTGGGATGTTATTTGTTACTCTCCCATCAAGAGTAATGTACTCCTCAGGTCTGGTGGCTATTTTTTCGAGAAGTGCTTTAAACTCCCTCAGTTGTGATGGGCAGCTAAATGAATGTTTACAGTGGTAGGGCTTTCCATCTTCATCTGCCTGTACAATTACATAACCACAATTTTTTAAGAATAAAGAACTATTAATGCCAATAATAATAGTTACTGTTGGCAGTGACCAAAACAAGTTGTTATAAAGACACAAAAAGCTCTGACTGTACAGTTTTTAATCGCCTGGTTTTATGTTTTATGTTTGTAATGATGCAACAAGCACCAAAATATTTTTTTGTGTATTACTACTACCTTTTTGTGAAATCTGCACCATGTTGAAGTGTGGTCATCAGTGTAGTGCTGATAATAATTTAGGATGGCTTTGCCAAAGTCCCCCATGGGGTCCTCTGAGGAGTAAATCTCTTCCCACTTTGTTAGATTTTTCAGACACTTTTTAGCGTTGGTTATCATTGCATCTGTCATTCTTTTGCACTTGGGTAGGCCAAGGCTTTTGCACTGTGGATATATCAAATGGTACACATGTAATGATTATAATTGAAATCGTTTTAGATTGAAAAAATCTTACAAGCAACCAAACTCAATTAGGAGAAAAATTCGGCAGTATGAAATGAAATTATTACGCCCAAAGAAAATAAGCACATTACCAGCTCCTGACATTACCGGTAATTTACATGGCAATGATAGCAAACACGAGGTTTCTTTATTAAACTTTTTGACAGTTGCGTTTCCTCTGCGGTCCGCATAAATAAAATAAAGTTAAACAGCGCCGAAAAAGCAAATTTTAGCGGAGCTCCACCCGCGCGCGAAGCGCGCGCGTGGACAGAGCCCCATAGCTAAGGAAATCTGGTAATCTACCCATCCGAGAAAATTTGGTAATCACGTGACCGTACGCCCGACCGTCCGTCCGCACCACAGGGCAACCAATGTTTACTCTCACACTTTCTAGCTAGTTTGGGAGCCCAATAGAAAACTAATTGCACATCAATGTTGTGATCAATTGACAGCTGTCAAAACAGGATATCCGCTGACCAGTATCACCTGACCGTACCGCGGGCTCAAGTGTCGACCCATCGAGGTCGAGAATTTTTTTGAAGTTATCCGCTGACAAATTACCAGTTTCAAATGATCGCAGGCTCAAGTCTATTTTTTCCAATGATTCATATGAAATATGTTGTGTTTATGTCCTTATGGCCCCGCACTGTCAAGATTTTGATTTCAAACTGAGCTCGAACGCGAAAATTCAG